>NC_092156.1:34024288-34064288 GCF_045791955.1 Oncorhynchus clarkii lewisi
CAGTTGTGTCAAGTTGGCTGGATATCCTTTGGGTGATGGACCATTGTTGATACACACAGGAAACTGTTGAGAGTGAAAGACCCAGCAGCGTTGCAGTTCTTGACACAAACCGATATGCTTAAAAATACTTATTTAAACTGTCTCCTCCCCTCATCTACACTGATTGAAGTGACATCAATAAGGGACCATACCTTTCACCTGAATTCACCTGCTCAGTCTATCTCATGGAAATAGTTTTGTACAGAAGGTGTATGTATATACAGTATCTCCCTTGCTTTCTTTCTCACTTTCTCATTCCCATTTGCCCTCTTGCTTACCATCCCCCTCACTCTCTTTCTCTCTCTCTCTCTCTCTGTTCTGTGCCTTGCTCTCTCCTTCACTACTCTCTCTCTAGTCATGTAATTGTTTCACTCTCTTCTTTCTCAATCCCCTTGTCTTTTTTACTCTCCCTTGTTTCTCTCTTTCTCTCCTATTTCTCTCTCTCTCTCTCTCTCTCTCTCTCTCTCTCTCTTTATCTCACTCTTTCTCTCTCTCTATCTATCCTGCAGCCCCTGTATCGATGTGCCTCCTGCCCAGACCTGAACGGCGAAGTCTTGAATTCCTTCTCCTAATTATTATTATTATTATTTTTTACATCTGAGGGCCTGAAAGTTGTGTGAGGGGCACACACAGAATGACAGAGTAAGGAGGAGGTGAAGGGATGAACAGATGAGCGAGAGGAAGGAGTGTGAATGCTGTTGATATCATGGAAGGAGTGAGTGTTGTGTCCCTCTGGGTTTGCATCCGACCCAGATGATAAAAGCAGGAGCAGACACATAAAACAGACCTCCCAGAGCCAGGCAGATACAGCAGGCAGAAATAACTCAGCCAAGTATAAGAGAGGAGCCATGTCTTGGCTAGATGCTGTATTATAGAAACAGATCTGGGCTGTTCTACCTTTCCTCATGTTGCTGTATCTATGCTTTCTCACTATGTACTGACACCATGTGCCCCAGCTGCCCTAACCCTAACCCTAACCCCAGCCCCTGCCCTAACCTTAACCCTAACCCTAACCCCTGCCCTAACCCTAACCCTAACCCTAACCCTAACCCTAACCCTAACCCCAGCCCCTGCCCTAACCCTAACCTTAACCCTAACCCTAACCCCTGCCCTAACCCTAACCCTAACCCCAGCCCCTGCCCTAACCCTAACCTTAACCCTAACCCCAGCCCTAACCCTAGCCCCTGCCCTAACCCTAACCCCTGCCCTAACCCTAACCCCAGCCCTAATCCTGACCCTAACCCCTGCCCTAACCCTAACCCCTGCCCTAATCCTAACACTAACCCTAATCCTAACCCCATCCCCTGCCCTAACCCTAACCCCAGCCCCTAACCCTAACCCTAACCCCAGCCCTAACCCTAATCCTAACCCTAACCCCAACCCTAACCCCAATCCTAACCCTAACCCTAACCCCAGCCCTTTCCCTAACCCTAACCCCAGCCCCTGCCCTAACCCTAACCCTAACCCTAACCCCTTCCCTAACCCTAACCCCAGCCCCTTCCCTAACCCTAACCCCAACCCCTGCCCTAACCCCAGTCCTGTCCCTAACCCCAACCCCAGCCCCTGCCCTAACCCCAACCCCTGTCCCCAACCCCAACCCCTGCCCTAACCCCAACCCCTGCCCTAATCCCAACCCCTGCCCTAACCCCAACCCCTGCCCTAACCCCAGCCCCTGTCGTTATCCCAGCCCCTGCCTTATAACCCCCTTCCCTAACCCCCTGCTCTAGCCCCAGCCACTGTACTGAGCCTGGCCCCAATACGCTGCTCCAGCCACAATCCTATTCCCCATCCACATCCCCACCCACAGCCTGGGAGTGTCAGTTATCGATCCTCTGGCATCCACACTGGTTAGATGAGAGAAGGGGATGAACATGGAGGGATGGCTGGCTGCATTCTCTCTTACATCTCACTTTACAGAGCAGTCGGCCTGCTCAGCTGGTGGCGTTAGGGTGGGATGGAGCACGGTGGGTAGGTGGAGGGGGAGAGGGAAGGATTCTAGGTAGTGGGAGTTGACTTCCCAAACATGGTTTCCAAGGCAACGGCTCCCACAAGGACAGGGCTTCCGACCCCTTAAGTGGGGGGAAAGAACAGCCAAGGATTCTAATGCTGCTCCAAATGCAACATGTAAACATTGCCGTACTGAATGAGTCAGTAGTATTCACGCACAGCTGTCGCTCTCAGAAAACATATATTCTGTTATAAAGTGTTATAAATGTGTAATGCAGAAACAAATGAAACAATAAAACAGAAAGTTTAACACTTGAGATAAAATGTCTGTGTGATTTACATTTTTGCAGATGCTCCAATCCAGAGCGATTTACAGTAGTGAGTGTATACATTTTCATACTTGTTCATACTGGTCGCCCGTGGGAATCAAACCTGGTGTTGGAAGTGCCATGCTCTACCAACTGAGCCACACGGGACTGTGTGTGATCAGAGCAGATTGAGTTATGTATCCAACAGGAAGTAAAGCAGATGTCAGTCTAGAGCAACAACAGGGCTAGCCCATCTTCCTCCTCAGGGGATACTCCCCTGGCTGCAGGGTTTGGTTCCAACCCAACTATAATACACCTTATGCTAATCAGCTGCTCCTCAGGACCATGATTAGCCCTAGAGCCAGGTGAGTTATAGTAGGGTTGGAACAAAAGCCTGCACTCTATCCTCTTGTGACGCAGACCTAGACCGGTTTATGAGATTTGTGAGGAGACCAGCTGAAATGTTTTTAGTTGTATTTTATCGGGAGTGGTCCAAGCCAGAGAAGAGCCCATCTCTTGCTCAGCGGTGAAGGGCTTGGCCTTATAGCCTGAACCCTGCCCTGGTCCGGACGACTCTACATGATGAGGTCATGGAAAGAGTCAAGCAGCCGGCTTCTCTTAACAATTAGATGGTCTGATAGCTGTGTAGTGGATGGGTGCTGCATCATTTGAAGTGATTACTCTGAAGGACTTCCCTTCCCTCCTCCATCTAATTTGGAAATGCATTCTGAGCTTCCGGCCTTATCTTCACTGTATGGTTGCGGCCTGGGGTGGTGGTGTGTCTGGGAGTGTGTAGATATACGCTTGTGTGTGTATCTCTGCACTTTTCTGTGTCTGTCTCAGTGTGTGAAGACATGTGTACTTGTAATCTGTCTTTGTCTACAGTATGTGTGTGTGAGGTTGGATGGTATCGTACCTTTTGCGAGAGCATCTTTGCCAGAAATTCTGACGGCAGATCCCCGGAAGGCTGGTTCAGGTACAATATATACATTCTGTGGGCTGCCACAAAAAAATATACATATTTTTAAATAAGTTCATAAGTACAAAGTATTTAATAATTTTACATTGGAAATGGTAAAAAATGTGTACCAACCTCTCATCCCATTCCACCACCCCCACCCCCACCTATCCAACATGTCTCCATCCAACCACATCCAACCGCCCTTCACTCTGCTATTCTTAATGGCTGTTTCTGACTATGGATTTCCGTTCCTGGCTGTGTCCGTCCGTCCTTCCATCCCTCCATCTGTCCTATCCCGTCTCTCTCCTCCATCTAATCTGCTCATCTGGCTTTCTGCTTTAAATGCTTCTCCATTTGGCCTGATTACTCTGATTACGCTCCTGTCTCCCTCCCTCCCTCTCTCTTTGTCTGTCTCTCTCTCTCTTTGTTTGTCTCATTCTCTGCGAGGGCTTGCTGGCCTCTCACAGGGAAATGAAGGGAACTATCCCATCAGGCCATTTGGCACGGGTGCAACAAGAGGAGAGGAGGAAAAGGACCTAAAAATCAGATCCAGATGTATCAGGGTATCGAATAAAGCACGTAACAGCCTGTTGAACACATAACAGAAGATTCTGCTGCATCTGTTGTCGTTAGGATTTGTAGCAGATATTCAGTGGGTATTTTTGTGGGTGCAACATCATCTTTACTAAAACTCACATACTGTATTATTCAAATCAAATATGAAAAACATTATTGTCCACAGAATGTGGAGTCGTTCCCTGCTACATTATGTCCCTGTGATGAAACAAGTCAATGTGTTTGTGTGTTAATCCCAGGATACTAATGTTTTCCATCTACATTCCAATATCCACGTTGTTCCTCTTAGTGGAGGATAAGGCTGAAACAAAAGGAACTTTTTAACAGGGGCAATTTCTCTCTCCCTTCCACACACCAGATTGGGTTACTACACCAGATTGGGTTACTACAATGACAACCTAAGTGACACTCATAGCAACTAACACACTGCAACGTTTTCCCCAATTCATCTCTGTATATCTTCGGATAGGCGGACGGACAGGCAGGCGGATCCAATGCCCTTCCTTTCTTCAGTGTGTGTGTGTGTGTGAGTGAGTGTGTGTGTGAGTGTGCATGTGAGTGTGTGTGGGTGTGAGTGGGTGTGAGTGAGGGTGTGTGAGTGGGTGTGAGTGTGTGTGAGTGGGTGTGAGTGGGTGTGTGAGTGAGTGTGAGTGTGGCTGAGGTTTACAGAGAGGCAGAGTTTACACAGCCAGCCCAATTCTGATCTTTTTTCACTAATTTGACTTTTGACCAATCACATCAGATCTTTTTTAGAGCTGATGTGATTGGTCAAAAGACCTATTAGTGAAAAAAATATCAGAATTGGGCTGCGTATCTCAACGCAGCCAGAGAGTGAGCTGTGTAGGGGAACAGATGCTAAATTACAGGCCAGACTAATCACTTTATCTCTTTGGCCCTGCTTGGATAATAATAGTTATACTCTCAGCACTAGAGAATTTCAAAATCAAATCAAACTTTAATTGCCACATGCGCCAAATACAACAAGTGTAGACTTTACCGTCAAGTGCTTACTTACAAGCCCTTAACCAACAGTGCAGTTCAATGTTCATAATGATGTTGATAATATTGCCTATGTGGATATTGGGTCTATTTGTGTCCAGTTTATATAACTCAGTCACGTTGCTCAGGTCAGGTCTGCTTAACTGCAGTATAGGTCCACTCTACTGCATGTACAGTTTTACCAAACATGGGAAGTGAAATATTGAAGCTGTCTGCATAAATTAGTTGTGAGAAAGTGAAAAGTACGTTGACTTCCGGCTTTCCAGATGTGTTGTAAGTGGTAAAGAGTAAGGAAGAGTGATGAGCTGTTTGATGTGGTTTCTTTTAGGGGTAAAGAGGTGTGAGTTTCCTTAACGTGTTCTGGGATGAAATGTAACAGTGTTCTGAAATATCTATCTCTCCTTCTGTTCCAGGTCTCTCTGATGTGCCGTGAGAGGTGTGACTCCCCCGTCCCTGCCCCAGTCCTGACCCCATCCCCCTCCTTCGTGCCCCTCCTTCAAGGATGGACCCTCCCCCGGGTCGTGGCCCTGCCCCAGTCAGGATGGACCTGGATGGGCTGGACCTCCAGCAGGTGCCTGTCCTCTCCCTGGACCAGATTCGCTCCATCCGGGCCAGCAATGACTATGTGGAACGCCCCGTGGCCCTGGACCACACCTCACATTCTGGCTTCTTTTACGCCCACGACGACCACTACCCCATCACCCATGGGTACCCCCCTCAAGGTTACCTTCATGGTTACTCTCAGGGGTACCCGTCCCACGCCCCTCTCCCCCGGAGCCAGAGCCAGCAGCAACATGCCCACCTGACCCATCTGAGTCGCTCCAGTACAGCCAGCTCAGCCATGTCCCGGACCAGCGCTGCCTCCGACCAGAGACTCCTGGCGGGTCTGACGCCCTCCCACTCTGGCCTGGCCTCAGTGGTGCGCTCTCAGCCTAAAGGAGAACTCAAGCCTGAGGCTTCCCTAGGTAAAGGCCTGGAGGAGGGAGAGGACCTGGGCTTGCACCTGTTTATCTGTGAGCGCTGTGGGAGGTGTAAGTGTCAGGAGTGCTGCGCTCCGCGGAGCCTGCCGTCCTACTGGGTCTGTAGGCAGCGCTGCCTCTGCTCTGCTCAGAGTGCTGTGGAGTACGGCACCTGTCTGTGCTGCGTTAAGGGCCTGTTCTACCACTGCTCCGCTCAGGATGACGAGGACAACTGTGCCGACCGGCCCTGTGCTTGCACGCCCGCCCACGCCTGCGCTCGCTGGAGTACCATTGGCCTTCTGGCGCTGTGCCTGCCCTGTCTCTGCTGCTACCCACCTGCCAGACTGTGCCTCGCCCTGTGCCAGCAGGCCCACGACCGAGCCACCCGCCCTGGCTGCCGCTGCAGCAACACCAACACCGTGTGTCGCAAGATCTCCACCTCCAACCCCAACCCCGGGCATGCCCCCTTCCGCAGCAAGTCCCTGGAGAAGCCTGTATGACAGTGGTGCACCTGGAGTCAGTCGTCGCCTGGACAACGCAGTCTTTGACAACATTGTCATGACAATGCAATCGCCCCGCCCAGCCCGTCGTGATCTACCTACCGTGATCTTTCACCTTACGTACTTTCCATACTTCTTCTTTTCCTCCTGCCTGAAGAGAAATGACCAAACGCCTTACTGTACTTTACTGTAACTGTATTGTACGTGTGGAGACTCGAGCCGAAACCTGAAACCGCCTGGTGCTTTTTGCTGAACTGACTGCCAAACTTAACCTTACTGTGTTACTGTGTGGGCATATGTCTCTACCTTTCCCTTACTGTGTGGGCATGCAGTCTCTACCTCCCCCTTACTGTGTGGGCATGCAGTCTCTACCTTTCCCTTACTGTGTGGGCATGCAGTCTCTACCTTTCCCTTACTGTGTGGGCATATGTCTCTACCTTTCCCTTACTGTGTGGGCATGCAGTCTCTACCTCCCCCTTACTGTGTGGGCATGCAGTCTCTACCTTTCCCTTACTGTGTGGGCATGCAGTCTCTACCTTCCCCTTACTGTGTGGGCATGCAGTCTCTACCTCCCCCTTTACTGTGTGGGCATATGTCTCTACCTTTCCCTTACTGTGTGGGCATACTGTCTCTACCTTTCCCTTACTGTGTGGGCATACAGTCTCTACCTCCCCCTTACTGTGTGGGCATATGTCTTTACCTTTCCCTTACTGTGTGGGCATACTGTCTCTACCTTCCCCTTACTGTGTGGGCATGCAGTCTCTACCTTTCCCTTACTGTGTGGGCATACTGTCTCTACCTTCCCCTTACTGTGTGGGCATGCAGTCTCTACCTTCCCCTTACTGTGTGGGCATACTGTCTCTACCTTTTCCTTACTGTGTGCATGCAGTCTCTACCTTCCCCTTACTGTGTGGGCATACTGTCTCTACCTTTCCCTTACTGTGTGCATGCAGTCTCTACCTTCCCCTTACTGTGTGGGCCACTCTACTGTAGATAGTACTGTGGCTATTCTCTGTGTGCACCTGCCTGGCCAACCAGACCGTTACTCAACAGACCAACCTCACTGTGCTGTGTGATGGGCTGGGGTTTGCTCTGTTAGACTTGACCTATTTATTTATTGGACTTCCTCTTCAGTGAGGTAGAGCGATAGAGAGAGACATAGGTAGAGAGGTAGAGAGAGAGTGAGGTAGAGAGAGAGAGAGACATAGGTAGAGAGGTAGAGAGAGAGTGAGGTAGAGAGATAGAGAGAGCGGACCATGTGTTACATGTGAGTACAGTGAGCGAGCTACTAGTACAAATCCTAACACAGCCATTAAATAAAAGGGGTCTCTAGCAAATGTGTATTCCAGGCATGACAGAGACAGAGACAGGGTGGTCTACAGGGAGTCTACAGGTGTGGGCCTCCTTCCCCCCCTCCCTCTCTGAAGAGGTATCCTGGAGCCGACAGACTGAATGGACATACAAGATGTGGCAACGAGCGGCCATGGCAGACATTTTGTCTGAGGCTGATGCAAAGACCCTTTCCTAATGGTGGAATAAAGACACAAACTCTGAAACACAAACATGTATTACTGTTTGACACACCAAAAAGGGACCATGATGTACCCGGAGAATCTAAAGTGATTAAGCTCATTTAATATGGAAAGCACTGTGAGATATAGAGGTGAATCGTCTGTAGTGTTGCCCAGCTGTCTAACTAACAGACTAACCTGGGGGGCCTACCTTATGACCAGGCAGTGTCTGTGTGTGTGTGCGTGTGTGTGTGTGTGTGTGTGTGTGTGTGTGTGTGTGTGTGTGTGTGTGTGTGTGTGTGTGTGTGCGTGCGTGCTTGCACGAGCATGTGTATGTGCACAAATCTTTGTGTGTAAGTGTGTGTTCTTACCTGTGTATGTACAGTATACACTATATATATACAAAAGTATGTGGACAACACTTCAAATATGTGGATTTGGCTATTTCAGGCACACCCGTTGCTGACAGGTGTATAAAATGGAGCACAAAGCCATGCAATTTCCATAGAGAAACATTGGCAGTAGAATGGCCTTACTGAAGAGCTCAGTGACTTTCAACATGGCACTGTCATTGGATGCCACCTTTCCAACATGCCAGTTTGTAACATTTTTGCCCAACTACAGCTGCCCTGGTCAACTGTAAGTCCTGTTATTGTGAAGTGGAAAAGTCTAGGAGCAACAACGGCTCAGCCGCAAAGTGGTAGGCCACACAAGCTCACAGAACAGGACCGCCAAGTGCTGAAGCATGTAGTGCATAAAAAAGTGTCTGTCCTCGGTTGCAACACTCACTACCGAGTTCCAAACTGCTTCTGGAAGAAACATCAGCACAAGAACTGTTTGTTAGGAACTTATGAAGTGGGTTTCCATGGCTGAGCAGCCGCACACAAGCCTAAGATCACCATGCGCAATGCCAAGCGTTGGTTGGAGTGGTGTAAAGCTTGCCGCCATTGGACTCTGGAACAGTGGAAACGCGTTCTCTGGAGTGATGAATCACGCTTCTCATCTGTCAGTCTGATGGACGAATGTGGTTTGGCGCATTCCAGGAGAACGCTACCTGTCCCAATGCATAGTGCCAACTGTAAAGTTTGGTAGAGGAGGAATAATGGTCTGGGGCTGATTTTCATGGTTTGAGCTAGGCCCCTTAATTCCAGTGAAGGGAAATCATAACGCTACAGCATACAATGACATTCTAGATGATTCTGTGCTTCCAACTTTGTGGCAACAGTTTGGGGAAGGTCCTTTCCTGGTTCAGCATGACAATGCCTCCGTGCACAAAGCGAGGTCCATACATAAATGGTTTGTCGAGATCGTGTGGAAGAACTTGACTGGCCTGCACAGAGCCCTGACCTCAACCCCAATGAACACCTTTGGGATTAATTCAAATTCCGACTGCTAGCCAGGCCTAATCACCCAACTTCAGTACCCGACCTCACTAATGCTCTTGTGTCTGAATGGAAGGAAGCCCCTGCAGCAACATTCCAATATCTATTGGAAAACCTTCCCAGAAGAGTGGAGGCTGTTATAGCAGCAAATGGGGGACCATCTCCATATTAATGCCCATGATTTTGGAATGAAATGTTCGACGAGCAGGTGGTCACATACTTTTGGTCATGTAGTGTATATGTGAGTATGTGTGTGTGGGTGTCATGTCCCCTCCTGTGTTAGTGTGTGTCGGGCCTGTGTATGTTTGCTGTCAGCAGAAGCCTCCTGTTTTATTTTTAGGTTTCCTCTCCGCGGCAGGCTGACGCCAGACTTCCCTGACCCCTCACCACCTGTCTCTCCCCTCCTCACCTCCCCTGCCTGTACCCATCCCTCAGCCTCCCCTAACCCATTCCTTCCTCCCCTCTCCTCTATTCCTCCCTCCATCCTGATAGCGTTGCTGTCTACCGTGCACCAAAGAGATGGAGCTACCCCAAATTCCCAATACAGAGGGATATCATAGGGCATGGACAGTAAGCCAGCTAAGGCTTAGGAAAGGGAGCCAGATAAGAAATGTTACCTCCGTTATAGATCCTTACCACTGCGTCCACAACACATTATGCATTTTGCATGGTCAGGGCTTTCCTCTTCTTGACAGATTCCTCTGGCCAGTTTGATCAACCTCAGGCGAGTCCTCCCCCCGACCCCACTGGGGGGTGGAGGGGGGCTAGCTAACACCTTCCAGCATCACATCTTAGCACCCCTTCCCTCCCAGTTACATTCCTACTAACTGTATGGACTAAGTAAAGGTGTCAGTGTGCTTCAGGTTGGCAGTTCAGCAGGTCAAACTGAACAAGTGCGCTCACATACTCTATTAGAAGACCATCACTTGATAAATGAGAAAGAAGCAGCAATAGTACTGGTTGTCCGTTCTGAGACGCTGTAGCCAGAATACACTTCCTAAAAATAGTCCGATAACTCAAGGAATTTGTCATTAATTCTGAGATCTTAGTTGCTCAATTTTACATCTAACTAAGATGTTAGGTGCAGAATTTCTCCAGCGAAAAAATTTGAATGAAAACTATTCGTCTCACGTTGAATGACAACAAACAATCCTTACTGTTGTCCAATCACCAATGAAGAGGCCTAGACTTCAGTACCGATTTCTGCTTGTCTCGAGAAAAAGTTTAGTATGCCCGAACAACCGAAAACAGCCTTGCCGAAGACCAAAACGAACAAAAACGTCAAAAAATGTTGTCATAATATATGCAGTCACTATTCCAAACTGTTTCGGCTGGAAAGCATGCAGACGCTTAATAGGTTCCAGTCCTCCTTCTCTGAGAGTTGATCTCTGAGAGGAGGCAATTAGCTGTATGATAGCTTCTAATGGGGAAGGAGGGAGGGATGGAGGTGAATGGAGGAAAGTAGAGTGTGGGAGAGAGCTGTGGAAGTGGAGAAGGGAGGAAAGTAGAGTGTGGGAGAGAGCTGTGGAAGTGGAGAAGGGAGGAAAGAAAAGGAAGGGAAGGAGGAGGTTGTGGACAGGATGACTGTCCGTTAGAAGGACTGATGTTGGAGTGAGTGAAGCTGTGGGAGTGAGGTCATACCATTCCAACATTGGGAGATGAAGAACAGGCGAGGAGAGATTGAGGGACTGAGTCTGGGGGGGTCTGGTTGTCTTCTGTACTGATATTCAAACCGGATGTGAAAAGTAACACGCTGTGTCAAGCAGGTGTGTGTGATTGTATGTGCGTGCACGTGTGTGCTTGTATTCACCTATGAACACACAACTCATCCTATTTGTTGAAGTTACTTTGCTATATTTTTATATGTACATACAGACTGTTATTGTATACATGTATGTATTGTATTCCCCTTTTTATTATGATTGATGTTGCTATGATTCTTTTCTATTATAGTGAACATTTACCTTGAGTCACAGACCTGGTCAATACTTCTAACAATTATTCTAGAGGTTTTGCACTGTGGAGGAGAAGTTCATTTACTATGTGCCACACCTTTTATGATGTACCTCAACTTCACTATTTGCTCCGTGATTCATTTCACAAATACACACACACAAACACAAATACACACCCATGCACTTCATGGCCAATGTGTAAGGCCCAGGTGTATGTCCTCCTTCCCCTGAAGAGCTCTGTCTCCCAGGTGGTCAGGTGTTGAGGGGAAGGGCTCCGTGTGTAGGTAGGTACTGTACTATACATGCATTTCTGCAGAATAACAACCAACCAACCCTCTCGGGTGCTGTATGCAGGCTACAAGTTAACCACTAAACTTCCCCATGTTGTATTAGTAAGTATTGCTTTGGTACAATTGGCATCTTGTATGTTGTAAAATCATTTAAGGAGAATATATGGACATATATATATATATACATATATATATATATAGAAATCTATCTAAATGAATATATTATATATATTAAATATACATTTCACACTTATTTTTTTCCGTTGCTGATATTACGGATGCGTCACAGATATTTATTTAATGGTTGCGATGAGAGAAAAGTATTTATTTGACTGCGGAAGTTGCGAGGATGATATTTTAGGCTTTTTGGTTTGGTTTCTCTTGGAGTAGTGTGGCGGCTGCAGCCCTCATGGCTAAAGATAACCAATAAAAGGTGTTTCCAAACGGCCTGTGTCTGGCTGCCTCTTCTCTGGTGTGTGTGTGTGTGTGTGCGTGCGTGTGTGGCTGTTTGCATCACTGTGTGTTTGTGAGATGTTCATACTGTGTTAACCTTAGTGTTGTAGACTGTCAGGTTTGATGACCAGAGTAGTCACGTCCATATCCCGTTAGTCAAAAAGACCGGTGAGGCCTTTCCTTGCCCTGCCCTGCAGAAAATGTGTGTGTGTGTCAAATCAAATCAAATTTATTTGTCACATACACATGGTTAGCAGATGTTAATGCGAGTGTAGCGAAATGCTTGTGCTTCTAGTTCCGACAATGCAGTAATAACCAACAAGTAATCTAACTAACAATTCCAAAACTACTGTCTTGTACACAGTGTGAGGGGATAAAGAATATGTACATAAGGATATACATATTGTGTGTGTGTGCGTGCGTGTGTGGCTGTTTGCATCACTGTTTGTTTGTGTGTTTGTGAGATGCTCATACTGTGTTAACCTTAGTGTTGTAGACTGTCAGGTTTGATGACCAGAGTAGTCACGTCCATATCCCGTTAGTCAAAAAGACCGGTGAGGCCTTTCCTTGCCCTGCCCTGCAGAAAATGTGTGTGTGTGTGTGTGTGTGTGTGTGTGTGTATTTGTGCTGTATAGACTGCTGTATGTTCATGATGTTGCAGTGGTCAGGGGGAGCCTTTGTCCGTAGTTCTTCACTCCACTCCTCGACGGCCCCATAAATAAGTAATTAAGGCCAGCTCACACTAATGGCTTCTTAGAGGAGTGAATACAGATATGTGTGTGTGTGTGTGTGTGTGTGTGTGTGTGTGTGTGTGTGTGTGTGTGTGTGTGTGTGTGAGTGACTGTCTGTGTGACTGGGTTTGTGACTGTCTGTGTGACCGTGTGTGTTTTTGTGTGTGTGACCGTGTGTGTGACTGTGTGTGTGACCGTCTGTGTGACCGTGTGTGTGACCATCTGTGTTTTTGTGTGTGTGACTGTGTGTGTGTGTGTGTATATGTCTTCCCACTGGGCAAAAACTGGTTGCATCAATGATATTTCGACCTCATTTCAACAACAAAAGTCAATCTGATGTTGACTCAACGTGGAAAACGGATTGTATTTTGATCTTTGTTTCACTCAACTAACCTAAATCCAATGACATGTTGAATGTTTTTGTTGATTTCATCTTGAATTCATAGTAGTTGACATCTCAATCAAATGTCAATCAAAACTAGAAGTTGAAATGACGTCTGTGCCCAGTGGGTTAGCATGCATGCACTTGAGAAAACCCACCCTTTCTGCTCATCATCAAAAACTGAAGTGCATTAAAGCAGACCTCTTACCCTCTCTCACTCTCCTGCCTACCCCTGGAGAGAGAAAGAGAGAGGACAGTTTACAAGGAGGGAGGAAATCACCCATCTCTCCCTGTTTTCCTCTTTCCCATTGTCTCCCTACACACACGCACGCACGCACACACACACACACACACAGTGCTCAGAATACCTTCACCCCCCCCCCATACCCCCGGTGATGTGTTGGACCGACCACACCACCCTCCACCCATAACCACAGGGCTCTTCAGAAGCATCACCGGGGATACACCTACAGCACCCGATATCACAGTGAGGCCAAAAAGATCATCAAGGACATCAACCACCCTAGCCACGGCCTGTCCACCCCGCTATCATCCAGAAGGTGAGGTCAGTACAGGTGCATCAAAGCAGGGACCGAGAGACTGAAAAACAGCTTCTATCTCAAGGCCATCAGACTGTTAAATAGTCATCACTAGCCGGCTACCACCCGGTTACTCAACCCTACACCTTAGAATCACTGGTCACTTCAATAATGGAACACTAGTCACTTTAATAGTGTTTACAAACTGCTTTAATAATTTCATATGTACAATTGAAGTCGGAAGTTTACATACACCTTAGCCAAATACATTTAAACTCAGTTTTCACAATTCCTAATATTTAATCCCAGTAAAAATTCCCTGTCTTAGGTCAGGTAGGATCACCACTTTATTTTAAGAATGTTAAATGTCAGAATAATAGTAGAGAGAATTATTTATTTCAGCTTTTATTTATTTTATCACATTCCCAGTGGGTCAGAAGATTAAATACACTCAATTAGTATTTGGTAGCATTGCCTTAAAATTGTTTAACTTCGGTCAAACGTTTCGGGTAGCCTTCCTCAAGCTTCCCACAATAAGTTGGGTGAATTTCAGCCCATTCCTCCTGACAGAGCTGGTGTAACTGAGTCAGGTTTGTAGGCCTTCTTGCTCGCACACGCCTTTTCAGTTCTTCCCACACATTTTCTATGTGAATGAGGTCAGGGCTTTGTGATGGCCACTCCAATACCTTGACATGGTTGTCCTTAAGCCATTTTGCCACAACTTTGGAAGTATGCTTGGGGTCATTGTCCATTTGGAAAACCCATTTGCGACCAAGCTTTAACTTCCTGACTGATGTCTTGAGATGTTGCATCAATATATCCACATCATTTTCCTCCCTCATGATGCCATCAATTTTGTGAAGTGCACCAATCCCTCCTGCAGCAAAGCACCCCAACAACATGATGCTGCCACCCCTGTGCTTCACGACTGGGATGGTGTTCTTCGGCTGGCAAGCATCCCCCTTCTTCCTTGCAAGCCTCCCCCTTTTTTTCACTGTATCACAATTCCACTGGTCAGAAGTTTACATACACTAAGTTGACTGTGCCTTTAAACTCCAGAAATTCCAGAAAATTATGTCATGGCTTTAGAAGCTTCTGATTGGCTAATTGACATCATTTGAGTCAATTGGAGGTGTACCTGTGGATGTCTTTCAAGGCCTACCTTCAAACTCAGTGCCTCTTTGCTTGATATCAAGCAAAATCTAAAGAAAATTCAACCAATTTATTATGGGGAGCTTGTGGAAGGCTAACCGAAACGTTTGACCCAAGTTAAACAATTTAAAGGCAATGCTACCAAATACTAATTGAGTGTATGTAAACTTCTGACCCACTGGGAATGTGATGAAATAAATACTAGCTGAAATGAACCATTCTCTCTACTATTATTCTGACATTTAACATTCTTAAAATAAAGTGGTGAACCTAACTAACCTAAGACAGTGAATTTGTACTCAGATTAAATATCAGGAATTGTGAAAAACGGAGTTTAATGTATTTGGCTAAGGTGTACGTAAACTTCCGACTTCAACTGTAGGTTGTAATCTCATTGCTAAACCTCTCAACCATATATTAGCCAATTATCCACATTGAAATAAAGTGGTGTGCCCAGTGGGAAGCTCATGAGTGATACTACTCCCACCCTTAACCTTTAACCACTGTGTTAAAGCAATAGGCGTTAGGGGTTAGGCGCGTTCCTCTCCCTGCTCGACCCCCTACCCAGGCTGCCTTGTGTATCTCCTATGTGGCCCTTGTTGTTTCTATACAGGCACTGTCCTGGATGCCTGGGGAGTCAGTCTCAAAGGCCTAGAGGAAC
This sequence comes from Oncorhynchus clarkii lewisi, assembly GCF_045791955.1. Taxonomy (NCBI): domain Eukaryota; kingdom Metazoa; phylum Chordata; class Actinopteri; order Salmoniformes; family Salmonidae; genus Oncorhynchus; species Oncorhynchus clarkii. The sequence continues at coordinate 34,039,634 of NC_092156.1, forward strand.
AAAAGCACCTGTCTGTCAAGTTTCCATACAGCTGTCAGTCACAATGAATGCATTCCTAGAGCCCAAACAGAACATTCACACAGTATACTACACCAGTGTGGTGTGTGTGTGTGTGTGTGTGTGTGTGTGTGTGTGTGTGTGTGTGTGTGTGTGTGTGTGTGTGTGTGTGTGTGTGTGTGTGTGTGTGTGCGTGTGTGCGTGTGTGCGTGTGTGCGTGTGTGCGTGCGTGATTGCAGTTAGCGGTTAGTAGTTACCAAACAGGTTATGAGAGCAGAGCAGGCCGTGGCCCCTAGCTCAGCCTTATCGGTGTGTTGGTGAGTGGCCCGGTCTGTGAATCCTGAGCCTGGGATGTGGTTGGAGCTGAGGCTTCCAGGATGGACATACACATTATCTCTATTGGAACTGTTGTGAGTAGACTGTCTTTTTTATGTATACAATATTGCTTACAATAATACATGCTTTGTTTACTATCCCTTTAATGTCTGTCTATTCATGCAGGCCTGTACACTTATTGTAAAGTATGTAAAGAGAAACATTAGCCTATTATTGTTGGTTCTTGTTGGTTGTCTGTAGCACAATGGGGATAAATAATGTATAGGGAATTTAATTGAATGGAATAACCCTCCAACCTCCACCTCCACCCCCACCTATACCACTCCAGCATTCCGACCCGCTGCTTGGGGCCTTCACGGCGGGCTCCTGAGCCTGGCGTCCTGGGCATGTGTGTGTGTGTCAGCTGCAGCCTGGAGCTGTTGACAGGTGGAGGTGTCGTGGAGGGGCAGGCGCCAGAGAGGACCCAGTGGGGCCAGAGGGGCCGGGGTCCTGGGGTACGCTGGAGCCATCCCGAGAAGTGCCTGACTGCTAGACACAACACAGAGAGGAGAATGAGTGGAGAGGGGGAGGGGGGAGAAGAAAGACTACTCTCCTCCACTATAATAGTACTACTAAATGAGTAAACCACATCCTTTCTCATTCACACGTTACTTCAAGTCAGGACTGTTCCCCCTCAGAATATTGAGAAGTGCTTCACACATGGGAGTCATCTGGCAACCAGAATCACTGGATAATCGTTCCAATTAGGGTCAGTGAAATGGGACTAAAGTATGGGCCTGGGCACAGTGGCTAACCAGACTCCTTCCACACAGCACCACCATTAGCATGGATACCATGGGAATCAAGCAGGATAAACTTTGAGAAGTTTCCGTGTGTGTGTGTTGGTGTGTGTGAGTGTGTGTTTGTGGGGGAGAAAGAGGCTTCTCTGCTGTGGCTGGTAGTTGCAGTGTGTGGAATGTGTGTCAGGGAGGGAGGAACGGTGGGAGGAAGGGATGGAACGAGGGAAGGATGGAAGGAGGGAGGGATGGAGGGAGGGATGGAAGGAGGAAGGGATGGTGGGAGCGTTGGTAAACAGACGATAATTTGCCTCACATCTGCGGATCCTTCTCGTGTGTGTGTGTGTGTGTGTGTGTGTGTGTGTGTGTGTGTGTGTGTGTGTGTGTGTGTGTGTGTGTGTGTGTGTAGGGAGACAATGGGGAAGAGGAAAACAGGGAGAGATGGGTGATTTCCTCCCTCCTTGTAAACTGTTCTCTCTCTTTCTCTGCCTTCCTCCTCTGCTCTGTGCCAGTGCTGTGATTAGATCCACAGGAACTATATACTATAGATTAGCCCAGACCTTTATCTTAATCAATTCATTCAGACATTTCTGAAGTCAGGAGAAACAACAACCCAGCTTACATATCTTCTGGGTCTGTGTGTGTGTGTGTGTGTGTGTGTGTGTGTGTGTGTGTGTGTGTGTGTGTGTTGTGTGTGTGTGTGTGTGTGTCTGCAAAGACAAAGGGATCATTTTTCAGAGAAATAACAAAAACAGAATAACATAATAGATAGTTGGAGAGAGTTGATTGCAGTGTAAAATCTGTATAATGATCATTATTATAATGACTTTGATGAATAGTTATGCTAGTTTTCAGGACTTGGTTGAATAGAAAGGAGTGGAGTAGACAGGCTGTGTAGTCAGGAACAGGAAGTCATGTAAGGATGGAGAGAAGAGAGTAGAGAGAAAAGAAAGAAACAGATTGTTTTAACTGGGATGCCAAAGGATAGCATTTGAGAGGGGGAAGGGCGAGAGTTGGAAGCTATTCGGAAAACAAGTATAGATGTGTTTTTTGCCAATAACTGAGAGAGAGAGCGCAAGGGAGAGACGAGAGAAGATTGTGTGTGTGCGTGTGTGTGTTTGAGTGTGTGAGTGTAGACAGCTGGAGGAGGAGATGATGGGAATGGTATCTCAGAGGTCGGGGGTCAGCAAAGAGGTTTAACACACTTCCTCTCGCTGCTGCTGCCTGGATGACACCACTCCTCTCCTCCTTAACACAGCTAACAACTCCTCCCCCTATCTCCTTCTCCCTCCCTATCTCCTTCTCCCTCCCTGTCTCCTTCTCCCTCCCTATCTCCTTCTCCCTCCCTGTCTCCTTCTCCCTCCCTGTCTCCTTCTCCATCCCTATCTCCTTCTCCCTCCATGTCTCCTTCTCCATCCCTATCTCCTTCTCCCTCCATGTCTCCTTCTCCCTCCCTATCTCCTTCTCCCTCCCTGTGTCCTTCTCCCTCCCTGTCTCCTTCTCCCTCCCAATCTCCTTCTCCCTCCCTGTGTCCTTCTCTCTCCCTGTCTCCTTCTCCCTCCCTATCTCCTTCTCCCTCCCTGTCTCCTTCTCCCTCCCTGTCTCCTTCTCCATCCCTATCTCCTTCTCCCTCCATGTCTCCTTCTCCATCCCTATCTCCTTCTCCCTCCATGTCTCCTTCTCCCTCCCTATCTCCTTCTCCCTCCCTGTGTCCTTCTCCCTCCCTGTCTCCTTCTCCCTCCCTATCTCCTTCTCCCTCCCTGTGTCCTTCTCTCTCCCTGTCTCCTTCTCCCTCCCTATCTCCTTCTCCCTCCCTGTCTCCTTTTCCCTCCCTATCTCCTTCTCCCTCCCTGTCTCCTTCTCCCTCCCTGTCTCCTTCTCCCTCTCTGTCTCCTTCTCCCTCCCTGTCTCCTTCTCCCTCCCTATCTCCTTCTCCCTACATGTCTCTTTCTCCCTCCCTATCTCCTTCTCCCTCCCTTTCTCCTTCTCCCTCCCTATCTTCTTCTCCCTCCCTGTCTCCTTCTCCCTCCCTGTCTCTTTCTCTTTCTTTTCCGCCATTCACACCTCCCTTCTGTTCTATCACTCATGCCATTTCTGCATCTTTGCTTGCTGCTGGCCTTGATCTTTCATCTCTCTCTCTCCTCTCTCTTATTGTTGTCCTATATCGGTCATATCTATTGTAATTTCTCATCTCTATAGAGTTTAGTGTCCTTCTATTATCACACTCGCATGCTTCTTTATGCAGCTTAAAGTACAATATTCCTCTCCCCCTCTCTCTCATTCTCTCTGCCCATAATGCACCTCCGTGCCCTCAGTTAATCAATGAGCAGCATCGAGGTCCATCCTGCTCTGTCTATAGATCTGTCCTGTCGATCCATGCTGCCTGGCCCAGCAGGCCTCTCCACAGTGGAACAATTACAGGGAGCGCACAGGGATCACACCCCAGTCCAGCGCTGTATCGAGTGGGTGCCTTAGTCAAATGTTACCAGGACTAGCTCTACAGTATATTGTATTGAATTGGTGCCATAGTGAAACACTTCATGAGTTTCCCCAGCTCTACACTATGTTACAGGGAGGTCTATCTAACTCATAGTGTATTGAGTAGGCGCCAGAGTCCCAATCACAGTCCCAGTGCCAGCCCTAGCCCCAGTCCCTGACCCAGCCTCATCCCGAGCCTCAGTCCCTGCCTCAGCCTCATCCCGAGCCTCAGTCCCTGCCACAGCCTCAGCCCGAGCCTCAGTCCCTGCCCCAGTCCCAGCCCTAGCCCCAGTCCCTGCCCCAGTCCCCGCACCAGTTCCAGTCCTAGCCCCAGTCCCTGCCCCAGTCCCAGGCCCAGCACCAGTCCCAGTCCTAGCCGCAGGACCTGCCCCAGTCCCAGCCCCAGCCTTATCCTGAGCCTCAGTCCCTGCAACAGTCCCTGCCCCAGTCCCAGCCCTAGCACCAGTGCCTGCCCCAGCCTCATCCTGAGCCTCAGTCCCTGCCACAGCCCCAGTCCCAGTCCCAGCCTCATCCCTAGCCCCAGGCCCTGCCCCAGTCCCAGCCCTAGCCCCAGTCCCAGTTCTAGCCCCAGTCCCTGCCCCAGTCCCAGCCCTAGCAATAGTCCCTGCTCCAGCCTCATCCCGAGTCTCAGTTCCTGGTCCAGTCCCAGCCCTAGCACCAGTCCCTGCCCCAGCCTTATCCTGAGCCTCAGTCCCTGCCGTAGTGAATGTATTGAGCGTGTGCCACCATGAACTCCAGAGACAGAGACAGTACAGGTGAGTCAGGCAGAGAGGCTACACAGCCATGTGGATAATATCCTGTGGAACATATGTGGGATTCACTTGAACAGAATGTAAATCTGGACTGCTGTTAAAGGGTGTTTTGTGTGTGTGCATGTATGTGTGTCAGTGGCGGTCAGTGCCGTTTAAGATGAGGGAGGACCATTTTTGTTCATGAGCATGGCCTTATTTCTATTACAGCATGTTGGATGATCCTCATTCATATTCCATTCACCCAGCTCAGTGTAACAGCAATAGGTTTAGGCTATAACATGATACTTTAATTTTTCCTATACCCATCATGAGGTTGCTACAACCTACAGTAGCCTATGATTTAAAGTTTACAATGTAGGTGCACACAGGTCGAGAGACACATTTGAGGTGACAGACCTCCACACCTGGACAGACAGTGACATTCAATACTGCCTTGCACACTCTTGCCTGCATCTAGCTGACATAGGGTGTAATCGTTAGTCCAGCAGTTGCAAACAAGTTTCTATTTGACAAATTCAGGTACCTTTATCCCTGTTTTGTTCCGTTTGCTTCCATTTAAGAAATGTTTTTCAACAGAATTGGCGGAATGAAAACACCCCTGATTTTGCCTAAACACAGTTAACTTTCATAGCAGCCACATTGTATTCCTTCTCACATCAATGCGCTCTCCTCCTCTCACATTTTCCCTTCGCTTGTGGACTTTAATGCACAACACATCAGCTGAATGTGACCAGGCGAAAAAACCTTTCCAAACCATGTCATAACCGCTACACACAGCCTACATAGTTATCACCATATTAGCTTAAGTAACTTCGTAGTCAGCATAGCTAATAGAACTAATGCGTTAGTAAACCCACTACAATCATGCAGTAATGTTACAGTAACAGTCAGTTGGCAGTTACACTGGCAAGCACCGGTAGCAATAAATTAGCTAACTTTGACTTTGAAGAGTGTTGTGTTGGAAAATCATAGCCAGCTAGCTAACATAGCATCCCTCTGTTTGAGCAGGGTGTTTCAGTAGGCTAAAATAGCTATCTGCATTTGCTAGCTAAGTAAGTGAAACTGAAAGTGAAAAATGTATGATGATATCTCTCTGTCTATCTATATCTCTGTCTATCTATATCTCTCTTGCTTGTCCTTCATTTTAGAAGAAATATATTTGTTTAACTATTGTCTTTCTCTTTGAGTCAACTACTCACCACATTTTATACACTACAGTGCTAGCTTGCTGTAGCTTATGCTTTCAGTATTAGATTAATTATCTGATCCTTTGATTGGGTGGACAAAATGTCAGTTCCTGCTGAAAGAGCTCTGATAGGCTGGAGGACATCCTCCAGAAGTTGTCATAATTACTGTGTAAGTCTATGGAAGGGGGTGAGAACCATGAGCATCCTAGGTTTTGTATTGAAGTCAATGTACCCAGAGGAGTACGGAAGCTAGCTATCCTCCGGCTACACCATGGTGCTACCCTACAGAGTGCTGTTGAGGCTACTGTAGACCTTCTTTGCAAAATAGTGTGTTTTAATCAATTATTTGGTGACATGTGATTACATTTAGTATAGTTTTATCTATATATATCAAATTCATTGGGGAGGATGGTCCTCCCCTTTCTCCTCTGAAGAGCATCCACTGGTGTGTGTTTGTGAAGCGTGTGTGTGTGTAGTGTGTGTGTGTAGCGCGTGTGTGTAGTGTGTGTGTGTAGTGTGTGTGTGTGTGTGTTTGTGTATCTGTAAGAGGAAGTGTTTGTGTGTATCATTATGTATACACTCTTCACAGATGTTCTTCAATACCCTCCTTGACTCTGACCAAAACCACCCTGAAAGGTTCCTCTGACGTGGGGGCATGTGGAGGGCTGGGGTGACCCGAGGAATAGGAAGCAGATCTGCCTTCAATTTATTTTCTTTCACATAATTTATCTGCATTTGATCAAGCTTGCCTGGTGCAACATAACCAATGGAATGGTCCCAAGCAGTCTCAATCAAAAGCTCAACTTAAATTTAAATAAAACAACTACTATTTGAATCCAGGATAGGATAGGGAGTGGGAGAGCTAGCTGGAGGTGGGATGATTCTCACAGTGATTGAGCTGATCTGGGGTCTGGTCCTCTGAGGGTTCCTGCAGTATTTCTGTACCAGTATGTTTTGCTTAGTGCCTGGCCTGTTTCCATCTCCCTGGGTTCTGGCCACTGTCTGGAGCAGGGTCTGTATCTGGAAGCCTGTGATGTTATGAGAGACCCAGATGTTCCTGTTGTTCCATGGAACTGTGTTATGTTCCTCCACGGCTGGGCTGTACTCTATTCTGCTGTTCTCTCTGGGGGCATTTATTGGATGCACTGAGGATGTGGAAATACCCACAGAAGGGTGCAGGCACTGTGTGTGAGATTGTTGCTTGTGTAATATTTTGTATGTGTGTTTTCTTGTGTAAGAATGTTTTTTTTTGTGTGTGTGTGTATTTGTGAGTTTTTTACATTTGAAAGTTTGTGTATGTGCTTCAGCGCGAGTATGTGATCTCTAATCCTGTGTGGTTTGTCGGCTGGAAACAGGAAACGCTGATGCATTCCTTGCATTTTTCAAAATGTTACAAATTGCTGAGTGCATCGATTCAACCGGACACAGCCACTGACCTGGAAGGGAGAGAGAAAGAGGGAGCGAGAGAGGGAGTGGGAGAGTGAGGTAGGAAGGGAGGGAGGGCTAGGATGTGGGTGCGAGTGGTGGTGTTGGAGTCATTGCTGCAGTGATGGGAGCTGGGTTGTGATAATCACTGCTTGTTAGCCATTGTTCGTGTCAGATGTTTACTACTGTCTCTGTGTGGGTGTGTGTGTCTGTGTGTCTGTGTGTGTGTGTGTGTGTGTGTGTGTGTGTGTGTGTGTGTGTGTGTGTGTGTGTGTGTGTGTGTGTGTGTGTGTGTGTGTGTGTGTGTGTGCTTGAGTACATGCGTAAGCCTGGGGTTTAGTCACCAGAGCCCCAGATGATTACTCATCAGAAGACTCAGTGAGCATCCTTTATTCTGTGAATGGGAGAGACAGAGACTGAGATGGATATGGGCTATTTGTGGCGAAACAGACCATTGACGTATAGAGAGGTTTATCTGAATGGACCCAGTCATCTCTGTGAGAAAGGAAAGAGGCACAAAGGTCCGGTAGAGATACAATAGATATCGAGATAACACAGGGAGACAGATCAAATGACTGACGAATGATTAGATGATGTCCGCCAACCAGGATCACATCACATCACATCTCTCTCTCTCTCTCTCTCTCTCTCTCTCTCTCTCTCTCTCTCTCTCTCTCTCTCTCTCTCTCTCTCTCTCTCTCTCTCTCTCTCTCTCACATTCACTCTGTCTGTGATGTTTGAGATTCCACCCAGAGGAATGGTTAGAGTCAATGATTTAATAACCTCTCCTTTACTACAATCCCATGGTCTTCACCTCTCCTCCATTCCCCTGCTCTATGGCTCTACAGTATAGCTAGCTAGTGGGCTAAAATGAAAACGAAAGAGGAACTGTGGTTATTTGTTCACCTATGTGAGTGTAAGTGTGATTGTGTAATGGTGTGTGTGTGTTTCTAGCTTGAACCCCGTTTTTAGCCCTAACACCAGATAATCTGTCTGTGACCTACCTACAGTGTGAATGTTCTGACCCATGATTTAGAAAACTACTGTGGACCTTGTCTGGTCTTAGACGGACAGGAAAGTCAAGCGGCTCAAAATCCTAATCATTCAGGTTAACACCATTGAGCTCACTCAGTCATGTTGATATAACGTCTTTGGATTATTCATTCTTCGTTAATGCAAATTCTAAGTGGTTTGAAAAAGTCTTAGTCCAAATCAGAACTCAATTCACCAGGTCAATGACCTCTCTGCTCTCGGTTTCCACCTCAACAAGACATCCTATTTCTCAGCCCAGACAGCTCCCCTGACCCTCTACCCCTGTGCCTCCCTAACCCATCTTCCACAGGGCATCTAATCTCCTCTCCTCTCCATGCAGGAAAACAGTCCTCTGTGCCAGTCAGGGAAGAGTGTCAGCATCCGATAGGCCGGTGGGAGGAACTTGGAAAGAACATGTTTGATGTCAGCGGCGGTGGCAGCATATTTTGGGAAGCGCGGGGAACAAAAGGCTTGGGTATATTTAGCATCCCAATAGGAAGCAGGATGAGAGGGAGGCTAGAGGGATAGAGCAGTGCTCCTGACTTTCCCACAGTCCAGGCCGGAAAAGCCAGGACACAGGGTCTGACAGCTGCTCCGCAGAGAGCCTGGGGTCGCCTGTTTCAGGACCGCTGAGGCCTCAGAGGAAGGAAAGTTCACACTGCACTCCCCCCTCCTTCTCTTTCTCTTCCAGAGAAGGACAAGCATTTGCGAGCACACACAAACACACACACAGGCCAGCTAAGGAGTTTTCTTCCCAGACTGCATCACTGAGAGAGCAGAGGAGGACTGTGGGAATCGCTGTCTGTCCCACACTGATTAGACTTTGGACCTGCAAGGCATATGTTGCAATTCTTACAATATGTTTCAAATTTGCAATAAGTATGATATGTTACGAATTCCAATTTGTTGTGGCTAACGTTAGCTAGGTGGCTAATGCTACGAATTTCAGTTTATTGTGGCTAATGTTAACTAGGTGGCTAACACTAACCTGTCCAGGTCTTAGAAAGATAAATAAAGGGGAGGCCCTTTTAGACTGATGACATGCAGCCTTGATCAGGAAGTGAAGTTGTTCTGTAGCTCTCAGCTCATGTATAGGACTGAAGTTTTCAGTTGGATGTGACTCCCCTTTGTGGTAGTGTTGAGACATTGCTGTCTAAACAGAACTGCCCCAAACTGCTGATCCAGACACAGTTTTCATCATCTTAATCCTGGACTTCAGAATCAGGAACTAAAATAAAAAATGGTAACACTTTATGGGTATCATTTATTTTTCCTCGAAGGTAAAAGTTGGACATCATTGCACACGCGATTTAATAAACAGAATAACAAATATTCCTCGGGCAGCCAGTTGCACTGTTTCCCCTAATGCGGATCTCAGCTTTAAAACCTCTTAGATGTAAAGTCACCTGTTTTGGGGACCTGTGTGGTTCTGCTACCAGTTCCTGTACTCCACATAAGGCATCCCAACCTTATGAAAGTTCCCCAGTATACCCTTAATAATAATAGTAATAATTAAAATCTAGTGATACATAACTTGACATTGTGGGAGGATATCCAACCTTCCAATCAATGGCAATACATTTCTTAGCCGCTATAAATGCTTGGTTACACAGTTTGACGTTTTGATAAATTAAATCTCGCTCGGACACGTGAACTTTTATCAATATATTCAGGCAGATCACTTTTGTCAGACCTTTCAAAGTGTGTTACATTATGTAACCTTTATTTATTTAACTAGGCAAGTAAGTTAAGAACAAACTCTCTTTTACAATGACAGCCTACACCAGACAAACCCGGAAGACACTGGGCCAATTGTGTGCCGCCCTATGGGACTCCCAAACACGGCCTGTTTTGATACAGCCTAGATTTGAACCAGGGTGTCTGTAATGACACTTCTAGCACTGACATGCAGTGCCTTAGACTGCTGCGCCACCTGGGAGAGACATTATGGGGATGAAAACTGTCAGATTTGTGCCTACATGTCAACTGCATCGCCTGTATTGTGGTAGGCTTTATTGTCAACCAATCATTAGGGAGTTTTTGTTTGACACACACTAACGTGAACAAAGACGTGGCTGAAACAGGAAACAACTTTGTTGCAATTCATGTATACAGTGGATAGGTACAAATGAATGTGATATTTCATTCTTTCTCTCTCACCAATTGATTGTACAATGGACTTTTTCCACATTACAGCCTTACTCTAAAATTGATTAAAGTGTTTCCCCCCCTCATCAATCTACACACAATTCCCCATAATGACAAAGAAAAAAATATTTTTTAAACGTTTGAGCAAATACTTTGTTGAAGCACCTTTGGCAGCAATTAGAGCCTTGAGTCTTTTTTTGGGTATGATGCTCCAAGCTTGGCACACCTGTATTTGGGGATTTTCTCCCATTCTTAACTGCAAGTCATCTCAAGCTCTGTCAGGTTGCATGGGGAGCGTCACTGCACACCTGTTTTCAGGTCTCTCCAGAAATGTTTGATCGGGTTCAAGTCCAGGCTCTGGCTGGGCCACTCAAGGACATTCAGAGACTTGTCCCAAAGCCACTCTTGCTTTGTCTTTGCTGTGTACTTAGGGTTGTTGTCCTGTTGGAAGATGAGCCTTTTGGCAAACTCCAAGCAGGCTGTCATGTGCCTTTTACTGAGGAGTAGCTTCCATCTGGCCACTCTACCATAAAGGCCTGATTGGTAGAGTGCTGCAGAGATGGTTGTCCCATCTCCACAGAGGAACTCTGGAGTTCTGTCAGAGTGACCATCAGGTTCTTGGTCACCTCCCTGACCAAGGCCTTTCTCCCCCAATTAATCAGTTTGGCCAGGTGACCAGCTCTAGGAAGAGTCTTGGTGGTTCCATTCTTCTTCCATTTAAGAATGAAGGAGGCCACTGTGTTCTTGAGGACCTTCAATGCTGCAGAAATGTTTTGGTACCCTTCCCCAGATATGTGCCTCAACACAAACCTGTCTCGTAGCTCTACGGACAATTTCTTCGACCTTATGGCTTGGTTTTTGCTAATCAATTTTTGAACAAGGCTGTAATGTAACAAAATGTGGAAAAAGTCAATGTGTCTGAGTACTTTCCGAATGCACTGTATATTTTCAGTTTGTGAATACGTGATATGGGGGTTGGAGACCTGTATATTTCGACATTATAAAGAACAACTTTTGTAAACAATGACAACACTGACATGTTGCACTGAGCCTGGCTAATGGAAAACCACATTAGTGTCTGACATCCGGCTGTTTCAGATGCCCCTCCCACAACTTCACTCTTGCTTTTGCCTTACCATTCAAACAAGCCCTCTCACTGGAGTCACTAGATGGCCATAACAGGAAGGAAGAGAGTTGCAATACTGTCAGAACTAATCAAGAAATAGGCTTGCTTTGGATCTTGTTATTATGTAGTTAAGAAAAAAACACATCTAATTGTGGTTTTCTCTCTAAAGCCCGGAATATGTCAAATCCATCCTCTCTAGCTTAGTCAGGTTTGATTGTGACTGGGTTTGAGTGGGTACTTCAGACGACCACAGGGTGGCAGTGCTGCAGCACTTAACAAGCAGCTCATCAAGCAGTAGTAGGCTTTGTTGGCCCTTTTTATAAATAGGTTACACTTTATAGAGATGTACAATCAGTAGTGGAAACGTAATATAAATCATTCATATTTAGTCTCCTATTAGAGTGTTAGCTTAGCATGAGGTTGTCATTGATACACATAAACACATCTGTAATGTATCTTTATTTAGAATGTATAAGTTATCTATTTACTATCTTTATATGCAAAATACAAATATTAAAACTGACAGTATTGATATACCAGAATAGTGTTTGTTAACGTGGCCATGTCTGTGCGTGACATTGTGTCAAAATGTGACTTGTTTGTGTATGTGACATTCTCAATGAGTAAGGTCTGTCTCTGACCTATAGTACTCGTGAAGTTGATGTTGCCCTAAGGGAACTGCAGTGTGCTGTCCTACACTGCCCCTGTTGGCCCTGCTAGGGTATCGCAGGCCGTACCCCCTCCTCAGCTGATATCATACAACTTATTGATCAGGCACCTGAAAGCAGATGCCACCTCCCAGAGAGAGAGTGTGTGTGTGTGTGTGTGTGTGTATGGGCAAAACAGAGACAGAAAGTACCACAGAGGGTACTATTGTCCCCAGGGAGAGTTTGCATACAGGAGGAGTTCAGGCCCTTCTGGTAGAGTCACCGACAGCCAGACCACGGGTTCGCTATTATCGAATTCTAAATTTATATCACCAAAGATAGCTTCTAATGCTGTGGCTAGAGAGCACTCATGCTTATAGGAATGACAGAAAGCATGTGTGCACACACATGTACTCTACCTGTTCTCACTCAAGCATCATTCCTGCCTCTCTCTGACATGTCTAAGCTCCAGTAGCTCAGGCACTCAGTATGTTGATGTTGTGGAGAGATGAGACTCCATGAAGCACGACAGAGTTCCTCTAACCTCCCGGTGCTGTGTTATACCCAAGAAGACTCGAGTCTGTAATCACTGCCAAAGGTCCTTCAACAAAGCACAGAATATAAGCTTGTTTTACTCCAATGTTTTTAAACAATGTACATGTAAACAAACACTGTATAGCCTCAAAACATGGTTAAAACTATACTTTTGATATCATGGATGGTCAGTCCTTGGATCCATAGGGCTGTCTATGAATTTGACAGTTGTTACATTTCTCTTGCCCAATCCATCAGCTTGAATTTGATAGTGGTTACATTTATCCAGTCCAATCCCTCAGCTTTTTACCAAAACAATGGCGGGTAGAACACTTTATTATCGTTTTAAGTGCTGACTGATGCTTTAAAATGTCAGCTTCATCATCATCATCCTCACCCCAACATCAACATACCCTTTGTGAAAATGGCACATTTCTATGTTTTGTGGAAAAAGATAGAGAAATATAAGTGTTTCCAATGACATCATCGGTTTGTATCATGTGATCTTAACCAATTATGAGTAGGCCTAATTGTCTACTAATTGGTTTATGATGTCCCTGGAACACTTCTCTTCCTCTTTATTTTTTACTACAAAACATAGAAATTGCGCCATTTTCACATATGTTGATGTTAGGTGGTGCTCGAAGTGAGGAATATAAAGTTTATCAAGTATAAAGTTTATCATTTTAGAAATGTTCCTTAAAGGAAGGTTTTGAAGCCTACTCACTCTTCCACGGACACAGATGAATTGATAGCTTCTTGATAGCAAACATAGTGTTGATTAAGTTACTATTACCGTACGAGTTACTATTGCAATGTATAACAAGTGATTTTTAAATGAAACGTGCATTACTATCATCACCATTGTTATCATTCCTAATGCCCATGCTAATGTTATGTAGCATAGCTGCAGCCACATTGACCCTCAACCTTAATGGATGTTCTCTGTGGAAGTTGAAAATGAAAATCAAGTTGTTTTCTGCCCCTGTGAGTCTGGTTCTGCTGGGATTAGACACTCAGACAAACAGATGTGGTTCTCTTTGATGGACGGGTAACTCAGTCATGTCCAGTGTTGTCAAAGGGCCTTAATCATTGCATCAGAGCTGCAACACTTTTGATGACTTATGTTTTTGGAGACATCCGTCTGACAACTGAGAGGATCTCTGTAACCCTCTAACTGTGAAGAGATACAGTACAGGCCACAAACAGATACAGTACAGGCCACAAACAGAGATACAGTACAGGACACAAACAGAGATACAGTACAGGCCACAAACAGATACAGTACAGGCCACAAACAGATACAGTACAGGCTACAAACAGAGATACCATACAGGCCACAAACAGAGATACAGTACAGGCAACAAACAGAGATACAGTACAGGCCACAAACAGAGATACAGTACAGGCCACAAATAGAGATACAGTACAGGCTACAAACAGAGATACAGTACAGGCTACAAACAGAGCTACAGAGATACAGTACAGGCCACAAACAGACATACAGTACAGGCCACAAACAGAGATACAGTACAGGCCACAAACAGAGATACAGTACAGGCTACAAACAGAGATACCATAAAGGCCACAAACAGAGATACCATACAGGCCACAAACAGAGATACAGTACAGGCCACAAACAGAGATACAGTACAGGCCACAACCAGAGATACCATACAGGCCACAAACAGAGATACCATACAGGCCACAAACAGAGATACAGTACAGGCCACAAACAGAGATACCATACAGGCCACAAACAGAGATACCGTACAGGCCACAAACAGAGATACAGTACAGGCCACAAACAGAGATACAGTACAGGCTACAAACAGAGAGACAGTACAGGCCACAAACAGAGATACAGTACAGGCTACAAACAGAGATACAGTACAGGCTACAAACAGAGATACAGTACAGGCTACAAACAGAGATACCATACAGGCCACAAACAGAGATACAGTACAGGCCACAAACAGAGATACAGTACAGGCCACAAACAGAGATACCATACAGGCCACAAACAGAGATACCGTACAGGCCACAAACAGAGATACAGTACAGGCCACAAACAGAGATACAGTACAGGCTACAAACAGAGAGAAAGTACAGGCCACAAACAGAGATACAGTACAGGCTACAAACAGAGATACAGTACAGGCTACAAACAGAGATACAGTACAGGCTACAAACAGAGATACCATACAGGCCACAAACAGAGATACAGTACAGGCCACAAACAGAGATACAGTACAGGCCACAAACAGAGATACAGTACAGGCCACAAATAGAGATACAGTACAGGCTACAAACAGAGATACAGTACAGGCCACAAACAGAGATACAGTACAGGTAACAAACAGAGATACAGTACAGGCTACAAACAGAGATACAGTACAGGCTACAAACAGAGATACAGTACAGGCCACAAACAGAGATGCCGTACAGGCCACAAACAGAGATACCGTACAGGCCACAAACAGAGATACAGTACAGGCTACAAACAGAGATACAGTACAGGCCACAAACAGTGATACAGTACAGGCCACAAACAGAGATACAGTACAGGCTACAAACAGAGATACAGTACAGGCCACAAACAGAGATACCATACAGGCTACAAACAGAGATACAGTACAGGCTACAAACAGAGATACAGTACAGGCTACAAACAGAGATACAGTACAGGCTACAAACAGAGATACAGTACAGGCCACAAACAGTGATACAGTACAGGCCACAAACAGAGATACAGTACAGGCTACAAACAGAGATACAGTACAGGCCACAAACAGAGATACCATACAGGCTACAAACAGAGATACAGTACAGGCTACAAACAGAGATACCATACAGGCCACAAACAGAGATACCATACAGGCCACAAACAGAGATACCATACAGGCCACAAACAGAGATACAGTACAGGCCACAAACAGAGATACAGTACAGGCCACAAACAGAGATACAGTACAGGCCACAAACAGAGATACAGTAGAGGCCACAAACAGAGATACAGTACAGGACACAAACAGAGATACAGTACAGGCCACAAACAGACATACAGTACAGGCCACAAACAGACATACAGTACAGGCCACAAACAGAGATACCGTACAGGCCACAAACAGAGAGACAGTACAGGCCACAAATATAAATATGTGTGCATACGTAATCATACATTTAACACCCATCAAAGAGCTGTGTGTTATATATTGGCTTATTGCAGTGTTAGTGATAGTAGATGAAACAGTACAGAACACGGACTAACACTTGGAACCCTCTCATCGAGTTGTTTTTCTGTAATTGCAGTCTTTGTCCTCCTGACTCTGTTCTGATGAGGACCTTCTCACTACCCTATCACACCACAAGACATGAAGGAGAAGAACAAGACGTGTGTGTTTGTCAGTGGAGGAGTTGCTGTTTGAGAGAGATCAGAAAACCTTGGAGACAGAGGAGATTGAGTAGAGTGTGATAAAGAGGTGTCTGAAATATAATATCAGAAGGATTTATTTATTTTCCGACAAGGGAGAGGGGGGAGGAATTGTTTGGGGTGTTTAAGCATTGAGGTACTGAGGGAGTTCAAGGCCAATGAATTTAGAAAGCACATGATCAATCCTCAAAACGAAGTCGATAATTTTTTTTATTTTGGGGGGGGAATAGTTGATTTCTCTCTTTTTATTTGATTTTATTTTCTCCTTATTTTTCAACAGATCTAGAAATGATTGAATCCCCAGCTGGCCTCATTATCTGGGTTCTCCTGAGGCGGGGGAGGGGGGGATCTGGAGGTCTTAAAGTAACGATTCAAACATGATTTGTGTTAAAGCCAAAAATCTCCCTCGCTAGAGCATCAAATTACTGAAAACCTTGGGTATAAAAAAGTATAATATAATTGTTTCTGATGCTATAAATCACAGCGAAGATCATATATACACCAAGGAAGATGCAAGTAAAAATCACATAAAAATGTAGCATTTTATCATCACTGTTTTCTAAGAGAGAAGGATTCAGATGTGGTTTTGAATGTTTTGACACTGCACAGAAAGTACAAAGCATTCTGGTCCTTTTCTGGTGTCTTAAGTCTCCCAACAAACATGATTCCTAGTGTTATCACAACCCTGATTGGCTGTCAACACGCATTTACACAAACAATAAAAAAAGGGTTGCAGTTGGATGGAGAACATGATTTTAAAACATGGCTCTGTCATACACCACTATCATTAGTGTAGGTGCTGCCCTTTGGAGATATGCATTCAGTAAATTATTAGTGAATATGTTGTGTTGTGTAGTAGTCCTGTGTTGTAACTAATGCACAAAGAGTTCCTTTGATGACTGAGCCTATTCCTAAGGGAGGCCGTACAGTGGTGTGTGTATGTGAATAATGAGGGCTTTGTTTTGCCTGTTTGTTAATGGTTATGGTTTAACCTTTCAAATCCATCTTCAGTAGCAGCACATATATCCCTGTTTCCTCTGCTCTGTCTGGTGTATTTCCTCTCTCCTCTCATCCCTGAGAGAGACAGCTCTCAAACATCCGAATGAAAACATTAAACTGACATGACACGAGGCTTCCGCTGCCATCCGCGCCTCGCCACTCCTCTTTGATCCAAACACCACTTCTCTGGCAGAGAAACAGGGAAGAGGGAGAGAGACAGATCGAGTGTTAGGGTGGAAGAGAGGGGGGAAAAGGGCCTGTGTCTCGTTCCAGCACATATAGTAGAGGTGAAAGAATCCCCTGTCTTAAAAAACAGGAAGGAGGAGGAGGGTAAATTACTGTAATATACTCACATCCCTCTCCTTCCTCCTCCTCCCCTGTCCCTCTCTCTCCCTTCTCTTTCTCTCCCACCTCACGTCTCAACCTCTCCTGTTTGTTTCTGTGAATAAAGAACTTTGAAGAGGAGAAAAGGAGCGTATCGATTGGCCCCCTGAAAGATGCAGGCCTAGCCCAGCCTGCCCAGCCGCATTGTGAGTGCGGCCCCTCAACGATCAATACCCCTTGCTCCGAGCTCGCCGGGAGGAAGAGAGGAGGGGAGGAGGGAGGGAGAGGAGGAGAGGTTCATGAACCTGGGGTTTACAGAGACCTCCAGAGGAAGGCTGAGATAATGAGGGAAAAGGCAGAGGGTAAATGGATTGATTGACAGGGAGAGAGATAAAAAGATTGGATGGAGGGATGGATGAGGGAGGGAGAGAGAGAAAGAGCAAAACAGAAAGAAAGAGAGATAGAAAAATGGAAAGAACAATTTTAACAAAGAGAAAAATCATATTAATCCAGTGTATCTGGACTGGTGACATTTGCCTTTTCTGCGGAACCCATCAGAGTAAGTGTCTAAGTGGACGAGTCACAGCAGGATGTGAGGTATCACCATGAAAGGAGAACCCCCTAAAGGAGCACAGTGTGGAACAGGAATGACCCCTGGTTGGAGGATTATGACTTTATCCCCCAGCTAATGAGAGAGGATCAGCAGTGAATCCCTCTCCAAATCAATAAACAGACAGATAATAAGGCCCAGGCCTTTACAGGCTTAGCAAAGGATCACAGCAGAGAGAGGAAGGCCAGGCTTTCATGAAGGTAGGCCCAAGCTGGTGGACATTATCTGGGATAAGAGGAAGAGAGGGTCCCCTGGGAGCATGGGGCTCTGAAGGCCCTCAGTCCTCTTTTATGCCACATGCACTCACATACTCTCACACACACACACACACACACACACACACACACACACACACACACACACACACAGACACACACACACACACACACACACACACACACACACACACACACACACACACACACACACACACACACACACACACACACACACACACAAACCTGGTTTAATATCTCCAAAGTCTTCTATATGATGATTCCTATATTCAGTGTATGGGCGTAACAGAGCTGCGTGGTATCAAATCACAGCAGGTAATAAGATTTGATGTGTGTATACGGTAAGTATTGCTAGCTCAGTGTGTTAGAGCGCCAACATCCCCTGACTGTACCTGTCTTTGTTGTCTGTGTGGATAGATGTGTCAATCCCTGTCCTTCTCAGGGGCCCTGCTCCTTGATGAAGCCTTAATCCAGCCAGCCAGCCACACGGCCAGCCCTGAGACTCAGCAAACACCATCTCCTCTCCTTATCCCCAACCTGGAGAGGGTGAGAGAGAAATAGAGATGATGGGCCCCGCAGGAAGACAGGCAGCACAAGGTTAAATTCTTTCAGATCATGTACACATAATAGGCCTTGTTAATATTCATGGTTTTTCAGGTACAGCGAAGGTTAAATTTTTTACTTACTTTTCAAATCTCATTACTAATACATGACGCCAATAAGAATATTCAAAGCTGCTGGGTGACCAAAGGTTGATGAGATCCCTACCTTTCCACTGACATTTAAACACATTACCATTTCAGCCCCTTCCTCTCAATCGCAGCCACAGAATAAATTGATGGCTAATCACAGCTCACCCCAGGTTTTTCTGACGGTCCGAGCGTTCTGAGAGGAATGATGATATTCCAGACAAAGGGGCCATTAGGACTCTCATTATGTGGAGTCTTTCCACGGAGAGAAAGAAAGGAGGAAGAGGAAATTGTGAGGAGAGTTAGAAATGTGAAATGTGAAATCCACCCAACAATTCCCTCTTAATCTGTCCTCAAAGAGCTCGGGACGTTTCAGTTGACTTCTCAATCTGATCAGCATCTATCGGTCTATCCCATTTTGTTCCATTGACAACTACATCTGTTTGGTTTATTAAACTACGGGAGAACCAGTATGTGTTAAGATCTGTTTAGTTGTATTATATTCATCTATGATTAACATTCCTTCCTTTAATTGTCAGAGCAACACGTATCAGTGCAACTGCTACGAAACTTCTAGTATCTACAGTATACAGTTGAAGTCGGAAGTTAACATACACCTTAGCCAAGTACATTGAAACTCAGTTTTTCACAATTCCTGACATTTAATCCTAGTAAAGATTCCCTGTCTTAGGTCAGTTAGGATCACCACTTTATTTTAAGAATGTGAAATGTCAGAATAACAGTAGAGAGAATTATTTATTTCAGCTTTAATTTCTTTCATCACATTCCCAGTGGGTCAGAAGTTTACATACACTCAATTAGTATTTTGTAGAATTGCCTTTAAATTGTTTAACTTGGGTCAAATGTTTTGGGTAGCCTTCCACAAACTTCCCACAATAAGTTGGGTGAATTTCAGCCCATTCCTCCTGACAGAGCTGGTTTAACTGAGTCAGGATTGTAGGCATCCTTGCTAGCACACGCTTTTTCAGTTCTGCCCACAAATTGTCTATGGGATTGAGGTCAGGGCATTGTGATGGCCACTCCAATACCTTGAATTTGTTGTCCTTAAGCCATTTTGCCACAACTTTGGAAGTATGCTTGGGGTCATTGTCCATTTGGAAGACCCATTTGCGACCAAGCTTTAACTTCCTGACTGATATCTTGAGATGTTGGTTCAATATATCCACATAATTTTCCTCCTTCATGATGCCATCTATTATGTGAAGTACACCAATCCCTCCTGCAGCAAAGCACCCCCACAACATGATGCTGCCACCCCGTGCCTCATGGTTGGGATGGTGTTCTTTGGCTTGCAAGCCTCCCCCTTTTTCTCCAAACATAACGATGGTCATTATGGCCAAACAGTTCTATTTTCTTTCATCAGAAAAGAAGACATTTCTCCAAAAGTACGATCTTTGTCCCCGTGTGCAGTTACAAACCGTAGTCTGGCATTTTATGGTGGTTTTGGAGCAATGGCTTCTTCCTTGCTGAGGGGCCTTTCAGGTTATGATGATGTATGACTCATTTGACTGTGGATATAGATACTTTTGTACCTGTTTCCTCCAGCATCTTCACAAGGTCCTTTGTTGTTGTTCTGGGATTGATTTGCACTTTTCACACCAAAGTACGTTCATCTCTAGGAGACAGAACGCATCTCCTTCCTGAGCAGTATGACGGCTGCGTGGTCCCATGGTGTTTATAGTTGCGTACTATTGTTTGTACAGATGAACATGGTACCTTCAGGCGTTTGGAAATTACTCCCAAGGATGAACCAGACTTGTGGAGGTCTACAATTTATTTTCTGAGGTCTTGGCTGATTTCTTTTGATTTTCCCATGATGTCAAGCAAAGAGGCACTGAGTTTGAAGGTAGGCCTTGAAATACATCCACAGATACACCTCCAATTGACTCAAATGATGTCAATTAGCCTATCAGAAGCTTCTATTATTTATTTATTTTATTTATTTTACCTTTATTTAACCAGGTAGGCAAGTTGAGAACAAGTTCTCATTTGCAATTGCGACCTGGCCAAGATAAAGCAAAGCAGTTCGACATATACAACGACACAGAGTTACGCATGGAGTAAAACAAACATACAGTCAATAATACAGTATAAACAAGTCTATATACAATGTGAGCAAATGAGGTGAGAAGGGAGGTAAAGGCAAAAAAGGCCATGGTGGCAAGGTAAATACAATATAGCAAGTAAAACACTGGAATGGTAGTTTTGCAATGGAAGAATGTGCAAAGTAGAAATAAAAATAATGGGGTGCAAAGGAGCAAAATAAATAAATAAATTAAATACAGTTGGGAAAAAGGTAGTTGTTTGGGCTAAATTATAGGTGGGCTATGTACAGGTGCAGTAATCTGTGAGCTGCTCTGACAGTTGGTGCTTAAAGCTAGTGAGGGAGATAAGTGTTTCCAGTTTCAGAGATTTTTGTAGTTCGTTCCAGTCATTGGCAGCAGAGAACTGGAAAGAGAGGCGGCCAAAGAAAGAATTGGTTTTGGGGGTGACTAGAGAGATATACCTGCTGGAGCGTGTGCTACAGGTGGGAGATGCTATGGTGACCAGCGAGCTGAGATAAGGGGGGACTTTACCTAGCAGGGTCTTGTAGATGACATGGAGCCAGTGGGTTTGGCGACGAGTATGAAGCGAGGGCCAGCCAACGAGAGCGTACAGGTCACAATGGTGGGTAGTATATGGGGCTTTGGTGACAAAACGGATTGCACTGTGATAGACTGCATCCAATTTGTTGAGTAGGGTATTGGAGGCTATTTTGTAAATGACATCGCCAAAGTCGAGGATTGGTAGGATGGTCAGTTTTACAAGGGTATGTTTGGCAGCATGAGTGAAGGATGCTTTGTTGCGAAATAGGAAGCCAATTCTAGATTTAACTTTGGATTGGAGATGTTTGATATGGGTCTGGAAGGAGAGTTTACAGTCTAACCAGACACCTAAGTATTTGTAGTTGTCCACGTATTCTAAGTCAGAGCCGTCCAGAGTAGTGATGTTGGTAGGTGCAGGGAGCGATCGGTTGAAGAGCATGCATTTAGTTTTACTTGTATTTAAGAGCAATTGGAGGCCACGGAAGGAGAGTTGTATGGCATTGAAGCTTGCCTGGAGGGTTGTTAACACAGTGTCCAAAGAAGGGCCGGAAGTATACAGAATGGTGTCGTCTGCGTAGAGGTGGATCAGAGACTCACCAGCAGCAAGAGCGACCTCATTGATGTATACAGAGAAGAGAGTCGGTCCAAGAATTGAACCCTGTGGCACCCCCATAGAGACTGCCAGAGGTCCGGACAACAGACCCTCCGATTTGACACACTGAACTCTATCAGAGAAGTAGTTGGTGAACCAGGCGAGGCAAAAAAGCCAGGACATAATTTTCTGGAATTTTCCAAGCTGTTTAAAGGCTCAGTCATTGTGATACAGTGAATTATAAGCGAAATAATCTCTGTAAACAATTGTTGGAACAATTACTTGTGTCATGCACAAAGTAGATAGATGTCCTAACCGACTTGCCAAAACTATAGTTTGTTATCAAGAAATTTGTGGAGTGGTTGAAAAATGAGTTTTAACGACTCCAACCTAACTGTATGTAAACTTCTGACTTCAACTGGATATTTAGCAGTCCTTTTTCTGCTCGTATTCACCTTGTATTTGATCATAAATAATATGATATCAATGCATAGTTTTTTTGTCATTTTTTGTCCAAAGAATTCAACATCTGTCCAGTAACTGTATTTCCTCTTCCTAGCAGTGTCTAGGTGTGAACACCTGCAGAGCTCATCAGGTCTGTGTGTGTCTGTGTATGTCTGGTCACTCCCAGGTGGTTGTGAGAGACGCTCCAGTGGTTTAGGTGAACAAACAGAGACAAAGCTCTCCCCATCAGCCTCTATCAGGATCACAGGCAGCTGACAATGAGCTGTCTGTAGCCCTCGGGCACACAGCAGCACGACAGGGAGGAGAGGAGATAGGGAAGAGAGAGGAGAAGAGAGAGGGAAGAGAGGAGAGGAGAGAGGGGGAGAGAGAGGAGAGGAGAGAGAGGTGACATATGCCAGGAGAAACACACAATGAAAAGGTACTATGACTTGAGAAACAAAGACACACAAGCAGGCATGCATGCACAGCTGTGTATGTACACACAAACATGTATGCACACAACTTATTTTATTGGTCGTATGCAGTGGTGGAAAAAGTACCAAATTCTCATACTTAAAGTAAAGATACCCTTAACAGAAAATTATTTTTATATCCTTATTTAACTAGGCAAAACAGTTAAAGAAAAAAATTATTATTATTTTCAAGGATGGCCTAGGAACAGTGGGTTAACTGCCTTGTTCAGGGGCAGAACGACAGATGTTTTACTTTGTCAGCTCGGGGATTTGATCTTCCAACCTTTTGGTTGCTAGTCCAGCGCTCTAACCACTAGGTTACCTGCCACTCCCCCCAAAGAATTACTCAAGTAAAAGTGAAAGTCACCCAGTAAAACACTACTTGAGTAAAAGTCTAAAAGTATTTGGTAAAAAATACTGAAGTATCAAAAATAAAAGTAAAAATATAAATCATTTCAAATTCCTTATATTAAGCAAACCAGACGGCACCATTTTCTTCTTCTTCTTTTCATTTGCGGCTAGCCAGGGGTACACTCCAACACTCACACACAATTTACAATGAAGCATTTGTGTTCAGATCAGAGGCAGCAGGGATGACCAGGGATGTTCTCTTGGTAAGTGTGTGAATTGGACCCCTTTGCTGTACTGCTAAGCATTCCAAATGTAACAAGTACTTTTGGGTGTCAGGGAAAATATATGGAGTAAAAAGTACATTATTTTCTTTAGTAATGTAGTGAAGTAAAAGTTGTCAGCAATTTCATTATTAAAGTAAAGTACAGATACCCCCAAAACTACTTAAATATTACAGTACTGGTCTTGTGTACGGGATGAACATGACATACATCGTCCAATGAAAAGCTTACTTGCAAGTTCAGACATGCATGCACACACTCACAAAGTGGAGTTTGTAAACGTGGCAGTATCAGTTTACTTCTGTACAATACTTATTTGCTCCCATTGCTCTTCTTAGGTTATCTATGGGCATTTAGAATGTGCTCACAAAACAAGACATTTCTTCAAACTTGAATGACGCGTCTTGTGTGTGTGTGTGTGTGTGTGTGTGTGTGTGTGTGTGTGTGTGTGTGTGTGTGTGTGTGTGTGTGTGTGTGTGTGTGTGTGTGTGTGTGTGTGTGTGTGTGTGTGTGTGTGTGTGTGTGTGTGTGTGGATTTGAGGAGAACACCATAATTCTCTTGAGTCAATATGTCTCAGTTCAGCCCACTTTAAACAGATCAAAGTGAAACCAACATCACATCAAAAGTTCTGAAGAGAAAGAAGTTTAGGGAGGGGATGCCTTCCTGTCCATAACGTCCATCTACTCCCCTCTCCATCACTACATTCCTCTACCCCTTCTCTCATCTTTTTCGGTCCCTCTTTGGCTGTTTGTCACTAAACAACACCCACAAACTGACAGCCCAGTATTGAAGTCTTTAAAATGACTACCAGCAAATAAATGTTTCATCCTTTCTTATCTGTAAATGATAGGCTATGGGTCCTCCCAGACCCAGTTCTCTCCCTGCGGGCAACTCCTGCAGCCCAGTCCTTGGTTTCATCCTAAATGCTGGTAAATGGCTCGCTGCACAAATAATGCATAAACAGCTGTTTTGCCCAAGTAAGTTATCCTCTTAAAAGATTTAGAGGCCTCTCCCACACTTTCCTACTCTCTCTCTCTCTCTCTCTCTCAGTTATTTCATCAATTTCTTATGATAGCAACAGTTCTACTCAGCGCTGCTCAGCTCAGGGTGTTTAAGTACCAATTAGGACCCTGGTTCCCCTGGTCCTTTCAGCCACA
>NC_092156.1:34069288-34181788 GCF_045791955.1 Oncorhynchus clarkii lewisi
ACAAATCTAAGTAAAGGAATGGAATTAATATAAATATATGGACGAGCAATGTCAGAGCGGCATAGGCTAAGATACAGTAGAATATAATACAGTATATACAGTATACTACCTTTCAAAAGTTTGGGGTCACTTAGAAATGTCCTTGTTTTTGAAAGAAAAGCACATTTTTTGGCTATTAAAATAACATCAAATTGATCCGAAATACAGTGTAGACATTGTTAATGTTGTAAATGACTATTGCAGCTGGAAACAGCAGATTTTTAATGGAATATCTACATAGCCGTACAGAGGCCCATTTTCAGCAACCATCACTCCTGTGTTCCAATGCCACGTTGTGTTAGCTAATCCAGGTTTAGCATTTTAAAAAGGCTAATTGATCATCAGAAAACCCTTTTGCAATTATGTTAGCACAGCTGAAAACTGTTGTTCTGATTAAAGAAGCAATAAAACTGGCCTTTTTTAGACTAGTTGAGTATCTGGAGCATCAGCATTTGTGGTCTCAAAATGGCCGGAAACAAAGAACTTTCTTCTGAAACTCGTCAGTCTATTCTTGTTCTGAGAAAGGAAGGCTATTCAAAAGAAAACACTTTGAAGTTTGTAGAAATGTTAAAATAATGTAGGAGAATATAACGCAATAGATATGGTAGGAGAAAATCCAAAGAAAAACCAACCATAATTTTGTTTTGAGAGACCATCCTCTTAGAAAGGCAAATAAAAGGTCATATTGAAAATTAGCTCACTGGGTGCAATTCCTATGGCTTCCACAGGGTGTCAGCAGTCTATGTTCAAGGTTTCAGGCCTGTAACTTCAAAAACGAAAAAGAAAGATACATTTTTTAGTACAGGGACACAGTCTTGGAAATTCGTGTTTGAGCGAGCCATGAAGACAGGACACACCTGCTAAAATCGGTTTCCTATTGAACATACTACTTTCCGTAAGAAATATTATAGTTTGATGACATTTTAGGGTATCTGAGGAGTTAATAGAAATGTATTTTGACTTGTTGAAACAAAGTTTAGGGGTAGATTTTCTGATTCCTTTCTCTGCATGTTGAACAAGTGGATTACTCAAATCTTTGGCGCCAACTAAATATACTTTTTGGGATATAAAGAAGGATTTTATCTAACAAAACGACACTACATGTTATAGCTGGGAACCTTTGGATGACAAATCAGAGAAATATTTCAAAAAGTACATGGATATTTAATCGTTATTTGTGAATGTATGAAACCTGTGCCGGTGGAAAAATATTTTGATGTGGGGTGATGTCCTCAAACAATTGCATGGTATGTTTTCACTGTAATAGCTACTGTAAATCGGACAGTGCAGTTAGATTAACAAGAATTTAAGCTTTCAGCCGATAAAATACACTTATATGTACCTAAATGTTTAATATCTATCATTTTTATGATTGTTTATTTGAATTGCACGCCCTCCAGTTCCACTGGAAGTTGTCCCGCTAGTGGGATGCCTAGTAGCCAGTGATTTCAAGTCTTTGTATATAGGCAGCAGCCTCTAATGTGCTAGTGATGGCTGTTTAACAGTCTGATGGCCTTGAAATAGAAAATATTTTTCAGTCTCTCGATCCCAGCTTTGATGCACCTGTACTGACCTCGCCTTCTGGATGATAACGGGGTGAACAGGCAGTGGCTTGGGTGGTTGTTGTCCTTGATTATCTTTTTGGCCTCCCTGTGATATCGGGAGCTGTCGGTGTACTGAAGGGCAAATAGTTTTCCCCTGGGTATGTATTGGGCAGATTGCACCACCCTCTGGAGAGCCCTAGGGTTGTAGGTGGTGCAGTTTCCGTACTAGGTGGTGATACAGCCCGACAGGATGCTCTTAATTGTGCATCTGTAAAAGTTTGTGAGGGGTATGGGTGCCAAGCCAAATTTCTTCAGCCTCCTGAGGCGCTGTTGCACCTTCTTCACCACACGGACTATAGGTGGACCATTTCAGTTTGTCTGTGATGTGTACGCCGAGGAACTTGAAGCTTTTCACCTTCTCCACTGCAGTCCCGTCGATGTGGATAGGGCGGTGCTCCCTATGCTGTTTCCTGAAGTCCACAATAATCTCCTTTGTTTTGATGGCGTTGAGTGAGAGGTTATTTTCCTGGCACCACACTCCCAGAGCCCTCACCTCCTCCCTGTTGGCTGTCTCGTCATTGTTGGTAATCAAGCCTGATACTGTTGTGTCGTCTGCAAACTTGATGATTGAGTTGGAGGCATGCATGGCCATGCAGTCATGGGTGAACAGGGAGTACAGGAGGGGGCTGAGCACGCACCCTTGTTGGGCCCCAGTGTTGAGGATCAGCGAAGTGGTGATGTTGTTTCCTACCTTCACCACCTGGGAGTGGCCCGTCAGGAAGTCCAGGACCCAATTGCACAGTGTGGGGTTTAATGATGAGCTTGGAGGGTACTATTGTGTTGAATGCTGAACTGTAGTCAATTAACAGCATTCTTACATAGGTATTCCTCTTGTCCAGATGGGATAGGGCAGTGTGCAGTATGATGGTGATTGTATCGTCTGTGGACCTATCGGGGCGGTATGCAAACTGAAGCGGGTCTAGGGTGGAAGGTAAGGAGGAGGTGATATGATCCTCGACTAGCCTCTCAAAGCACTTCATGATGACAGAAGTGAGTGCTACGGGGCGATAGTCATTTAGTTTAATTACATTTGCTTTTTGGGGTTCAGGAACATTGGTGGCCATCTTGAAAGAAGAACTTGACTTGCTTGCACAGAGCCCTGACCTTAACCCCATGGAATACTTTTGGGATAAATTGGACCGCCGACTGCAGGCCAGGCCTTATCGCCCAACATCAGTGCCAGACCTCAATAATGCTTATGGCTGAATGTCCCTGCAGCAATGTTACAACATCTAGTGGAAAGCCTTCCCAGAAGATTGGAGGCTGTTATAGCAGCAAAGGGTTGGACCAAATCCATATTAATTCCCCATGATTTTGGAATGAGATTTTCGACGACCAGATGTCCACATACTTTTGGTTATGTAGTGTATTTTTTGCTTATTACTGCATATTAGCATATGAGTTAATATGCATCTACTGGTATAGTGTGGCCATCTTTGAATGCATCAATGATATTTAAAATCCAAAGACCACATTTGGAGAAGATTTTGTAGGATTATTTTAAGCATTTGCATTACATAGTCAAAAAGTGAATTGTTAATACTTTCCTTATTTTCTAAGATAGTAATGCCAAGCATAACATGGTTTATCATGGTAATGTATTTGATAACCCAACATGGATTTAAATGAACACGTAAAGTCTGATTTCCTGACGTATCAATAACTCAACCATCTCTTAACCAATCACTTAGCGTTTCTCAGACTAAGTTAAAAGCTCTTATGGATCCCTTCACGCGCCAATCCCTTTAGCAGGATCGATTTGACAACATCCAATGAAATTGCAGAGCGCCAAATTCAAACGACAGGAATATCAATATTCAACACTCACGAAAATATATGTGTAATACATCAAAATACAGCTTAACTTCTTGTTAATCCAGCCTCTGTGTCAGATTTCAAAAAGGCTTTACGGTGAAAGCAGACCATGCGATTATCTGAGGACAGCGCCCCGCATACAAACACATAGAAAATACATTTTCAACCAGGCAGGTGCGACACAAAAGTCAGAAATAGCCATATAATAAATTCCTTACCTTTGAAGATTCTTCGTTTTGCAATCCCAAATGTCTCATTGATACAATGAATGGTTGTTTTGTTCGATACATTCCCTCTTTATATCCCCAAAATGTCCATTTAGTTGGTGCGTTTGATTCAGAAATACACCGGTTCCAACTCGCCAAACATGACTACAAAGTATCTAATAAGTTACCTGTAAACTTGGTCCAAACATTTCAAACAACGTTCCTAATCCAACCTCAGGTACCCTAAAATGTAAATAATCGATAACATTTAAGACGGAATAAACTGTTTCTAATACCGGATGAAAACAACATGAAGCGCGTTCCTGTTCACACGCACCAAAATAGTAGGGACCTTCAGAGTGACACATGGAATGAATAGCACTACTTCTTTATTTCTCAAAAGAAAAACATCGACAAATTTCTAAAGACTGTTGACATCTAGTGGAAGCCCTAATAAATCAGGATTCCCATAGAAACCCATTGAAAAACTTTTTCTCTGGATGGATTGTGCTCGGGGTTTGGCCTGCCAAATCAGTTCTGTTATACTCACAGACATTATTCTAACATTTTTAGAAACTTCAGAGTCTTTTCCATCCAAATCCACTAATTAAATGCATATCGTAGCTTCTGGACCCGAGTAACAGTCAGTTTACTTTGGGCACGCTTTTCATCCGGACGTGAAAATACTACCCCCTATTCCTAAGAAGTTTTAAGATATGTACCATCGATCCACATACCGAATTTGGACATTGTTCATGAAAAGTTTTTCAAAGGTTTTCAAAAATATCCAAGATGTAGAAAAATCTATCTTGATGGACTTGATGGGTCCTTGAGGCAAATTTGTTCAAAGTGAGAAAAATCACCTAAGTACAAATTTTCAAGCCTCTAGGTCAAAGAGGGCTGCGATTATGATGGTTTAAGTGAGACTGCTTATAACAGCACCACTTATTGGCCAATCGGTGGCATTCTTTTTGACCAAGTTAATCATGGACTCTAGTTTCCGTGTGCCAAAATAGAAAAACGGATACCAAACTATGCTGCAGGTTCCCTGTGAAACCCTAATAAGAGGGTTCTTTGTAGAACTTTTATTGCCTTCCAAATCATTAAATGACCCTTTCTTTCAAAAACGGTTCTTAGGATGTTCAAGGTTCTAGGAACAACCCTTTGCCTTACAAATAACCTTTGTCTTCCAAAAAATGGTTCTTCAGATGAAAATGATTCTTGGTTAAACCCTATCCCTCCACAAATAGCCCTTTCGGAACTTTTTTCTAAGAGTATACTTGAATACATTATAATTTTATAATTTGCCCAAATACTTATGACTTCTTCAAATTGGGGGACTACTGTAGATAGAAAAAGTGCTTTATTTCTAAACAGTAAAACAGAAATGAATGAAAATACCCTCAAATAAAAGCCAACATGTACTGTCGCCTCGTATAAAAAAATGATATCTCAAATCTAAACTTTATTACTATAGAGCCCAATTAAAGAGTTTAGCTTCACTGTCCAAATACATATGGAGGGAAGTGTGGGTATTTCTATACTATTACTATGGTATTAGGTCTAAAGAAAACAAAATACAGACAGTAGCTAATAGCAGACCCTCTCAGAAGTCCAGACAACCTGAACTCACTCACACACAGCCCACAGTGGGTGAACACAGGCAGACACACAGACAAAGCAGACAGATATATAGACATACAGACAAAGAGAAGGGGGTCCCTGAAGCCATATCTCCTTAAATGGCTGCATGTCCAGCATCTCTAGACCAGAATACCCCATTAATGGAGCAGCTAGCCAAGCTACTGCTCTACTCTGGTCTAGTGAATAATGAATGGTATCGGGGTCCTGTTTTCCTGCTGCAAGCCTGCTGATTTCCACCCACTCACAACACAGTACATACAGTACAGTACACAGCATGTGATAGGATAGGGTGGCCCACAAAGGAATGGGATCAAGTCAGAAACAATGGGGAGTTTAGAGAGAGCGTCTTCAGTCTTGGGCATCCCACTAAAATGCAGTGTTTGATTGGGAAACATTGTTGTGCGGTAGGGAGACCTAAAGAGGATGTTTAATGATACAGCATGCTTCAGTATAACAGTTCACATACAGTACCAGTCGAAAGTTTGGACACACCTACTCATTCAAGGGTTTTTAATACATTTTTTATTACTGTTTTCTACATTGTAGAATAATAGTGAAGACATCAACTATGAAAAAACACATATTGAATTATGTAGTAACCAAAAAAGTGTTAAACAAATCAAAATACATTTGAGATTCTTCAAATTAGCCATCCTTTGCCTTGACGACAGCTTTGCACACTCTTGGCATTCTCTCAACCAGCTTCATGAGGAATGCTTTACAAACAATCTTGAAGGGGTTCCAACATATGCTGAGCATTTGTTGGCTGCTTTTCCTTCACGCTGCAGTCCAACTAATTCCAAACCATCTCAACTGGGTTGAAGTCGGGTGATTGTGGAGGCCAGGTCATCTGATGCAGCACTCCATCACTCTCCTTGGTCAAATGCACCTTACACAGCCTGTAGGTGTGTTTTGGGTCATTGTCCTGTTGAAAGACACATGATAGTCCCACTAAGTGTAAACCAGATGGGATGGCGTATCACTGCAGAATGCTGTGGTAGCCATGCTGGTTAAGTGTGCCATGAATTCTAAATAAATCACAAACAGTGTTACCAGCAAAGCACCCACACCATCACAACCCCTCCTCCATGCTTCACGGTTGGAACCACACATGCGGAGATCATCCGTTCACCTACTCTGTGTCTTACAACTACACGGCGGTTGGAACCAAAAATCTCCAATTTGGACTCATCAGACCAAAGAACAGGTTTCCCGTCTAACGTCTATTGCTGGTGTTTCTTAGCCCAAGCAAGTCTCTTCTTATTATTGGTGTCCTTTAGTAGTGGCTTCTTTGCAGCAATTCAACCATGAAGGCCTGATTCACACAGTCTCCTCTGATCAGTTGAGGTTGAGATGTGTCATTATTGGTGAAAAATGGCAGCGACAGAGAGAGCTGCCATCATTTTAAGAAACTTTGCAGTATTTCTTTTTTTAAATTTATTATTTCTTACATTATGAGCCCAGAATGTTTTTGTGTTATTACATACAGCCGGGAAGAAATATTGGATATCAGAGCGGCGGTATCTCACCAGCACTACCAGCATTATGACCAGGAATACGACTTTCCTGAAGGGGATCTTTTGTTCGCACCCCCCAGAGCAATTGAACTGATTCCAGAGTCCAACCCAAAACAAAAAGGCTGTAATGTAGCAAAATGTGGAAAAAGTCAAGGGGTCTGAATACTTTCCGAATGCACCGTTGATAAGCATAAGGGAATGCTTATGCTTAAAGGTAACGATTTAAAGTATTCCACCCTGAAACCATATAACTGTATGAAATTTATTAGAATCATTAAACTATAATATGATGTGATGTGTGTAGTTTTAGTAAGAATTAGAACAAGGACCCTTTGCTCCTTTTTAGTATGTAAGCAGGGTGCAAGTGTGAAACAAATGATAAGAGGAGCTATCGACAGACAAGTTCTACTACTGTATTCCTTACAGGATATTCTGTCCCCACCCGTGGAGTGGAGAAACTGTTAGGCTTGCAGAAGATTATGAAGCATGTTGCAGATTAAAGAAACAATGTATCTGTGTAGTGGAAAACCACCGACTGTCTGAGCAAGGTGTAGTTTAAGATTTGAACTTGTTTGTGTGTGTTATAAAGACTGTTTGCATTCTTGACTTTAGAGCGCTCTCGTGAATAAACTGTACTAACCTTTTGAATAAGCTGAGGTTTTGCCTAATTATTATTAAACCCAGGGTCTTATGAACCTCGGGGATTAGTCAAAGTTTATTGATTGTTAGTTATGATCATTGTGATTGAAAATTCTCGTGACAGCTTGGTCCTTCGAGCCGGATCTCAATAGCCGTTTTCTGTCGTCCCATGGGAGCGCCGAAAACCGTGCACGGACGGATCAGAGATCCGTAAGTTAAAGACCTGACCTCTGGAAATTGAGGTTCCATTTCAGGCTGGTGGCAAACTGGTACGCGACAGAAAACGGTGACAAAATCCAACCAACATTGAAACCTGAGCTGCAAAAAATAAGGTCAGTGCTTTTTATTCACGGATATATATTGGATAATATCTCTATGATTGCATTAAATGAGGTAAAGGATTTTAAGGGAATGCCGTAATTAACCCAGGGATGAGTAAAGGATTTTAATGTATTCTTGGTGTTATTCGCTAAAATAGCCGAAGGAGTTTATATCTGGTGACTTGTCTTTAGAATTTTGTGTGGAGAAAAATGTTTTAAAGGGAACCTATGCAAATGGAAGACAGGAATCAGTTGTAAATTCAATGAAGCAGGGTCCGTAATGACCCTGGGCCCGATTTAAAATAGCTAATGGTGAGACCTAAAACGTATTTTAGGGTCAAAAGACGTTGGCAGAAAAACATAAATTGGAGGCGAAATATAATAATCTAATTATAAGAGCGGAGGTCAGAGACATTATTATATTAATATACTGCAGGTCGCCTGTCTAAATACATTTAAATAGATGAAAGGGATGGTCAGATCTTCCAGAGGCACACATCTAGGTCTGATTATCCAATGAAGAAGGTTAAACCTAATATAGCGGGGTGAGATACGAGATATTAACGAGTCAAAATCACAAGGAACAACAAAAAAAATAGGCTGTTAACTAGGACTTTACAAACCCTGGACTATAGCTTATAGTTGTATACGTGTGAGACCTAATGTCCGATCGAAAGACACCTCTATTGTAACGACCGTTGGTGGAAGAAGGTGAGGACCAAGATGCAGCGTGGTAAGTGTTCATCGTTATTTTAATAAACTGCACACTAAATACAACAAGGAACAAAAGAAACAACCGAAACAGCTCCGTCAGGTGCAAAACACACGAAACAGAAAATAACTACCCACCAAAACCCATGTGGGCAAGAGCTACCTAAGTATGGTTCTCAATCAGAGACAACGATAGACAGCTGTCCCTGATTGAGAACCACACCTGGCCAAACAACACAGAAATCAAAAACATAGAAAATGAACATAGAATGCCCACCCTAGTTACACCCTGGCCTAACCAAAATAGAGAATAAATAGAGAATAAAAAGCCTAGGGCGGGACATGTATAGATAAAGTTTCAAGAAAGGAAAAGCGCACACAGAGATTAATAGCACATACACATAGATTGTGATGAGAAGAAGCATACACAGGGAACGTGAGAAGGTGAGCATAGAGTGTGAGCACACACATAGAGAGTAGTGACATACACATAGGTTGTGATACACATTGATTGTGATACACATAGATTAAGAGATACACATAGAAGTAATTGAATCAGAGTTTTAAAAGCACACACATAGAATAAGAAGATAATTATTTGCGGCTGAGATAGATATATTGATCAGTCAAAAGTCACAATGAACAACATGAAAATAAGTAGAGCTTGTAGTTGTATACGTGTGAGATCTAAATCATTTATCAGGATTCATATAAATAATTATTCTAAAATTCTAGGAAAGATTAACGGAAAGTATTTATCAACATAGGTTAAGGATAATAACGGTAGAAAGCACACACACATAGAAGGTAAAAAGCACATACACATAGATTGTGAGAAGAAGCATAATAACAATAATAGTAATTGAATAAACATGGGTAGTAAATCCTCTAAGGGGATTCCGGAATTAATGGGAGACGAGAAATATATGCAGGGAAAAGATAAAAGGAACATATATTTTGGCCCGAAATGGAGGAAGAAGTACAAATTTGATGGACGTTTAATATAGAAAAAGTGGAATCAATGATTAAACAAATAAATAGGGTTCGTGGGGACAAGGCAGAGAAGCAAAGGACAGAAGATCTCGACACCGCTCACGTTTGGCTGGCTGAAGCTGGAAAAAGAGAGGAGGGGGCCAAGAAAAAGGGAGCTTCTAAGGAGGAAGGATTAGGTAGCCAGGAGCAGACAGCGATGACTCCCACGTCTCCCACAGAGACACCACCTAAACCCAAATTATACCCCTCCCTGGCAGACCAGGGGGAGAGGGAAGATCCAGACGACGAGGTGGAGGTGATGAAACGGAGGCAGCCAAACCAGGTGCCGTCCATTCCGTTACCCCCTACCCCATATGCTGGTCCTCAGGGAGCCAAGGGAGGGAGAGAGGAAGAGGCACATAAAGGAGGACAGGATTGAGCAACCTTATTGAGAAAGTGGATAGAGGTAGAGAAAGGGAGAAAGTCGAGAAAAGTGGATAGAGACAGTCAAGAGAAAGGGGGAGATAGATGCCTTAACTGTCACAAACCAGGTCATTTTGCTAGAGATTGTGAGGCACCGTGTAAACACTGCAAAAAGTAGGCCATAATCACAGAGACTGTAGAAAGAGAGAACAGAGAGGAGCAGAGCATCTAACAGTAACTATCGGGGTGATTGTAGATAAGCACAAAGGAGGCTTAAAGGGGAAGGGACCTAAGAGAGAAGGGGAAAATGGACAGGATCAGACCATAGAAAATGTTTCAATTGCTATGAGATGGGACATTTAGCCCAGGAGTGTAAGGCTCCCTGTAAACATTATGACCGAGTAGGACACAACCACTGAAATTGCAAACATAAGGGGAAGGACAGGCGTGACAATCGGGAGAGGAAGAGAGAGGCAGAGACAACTAGAGCGAGATTAATGAGAATCATCGCCGGAGAAATGCTTGGACCTTTAAATTAGGGCTATTTTCTGGAAATTGTCTCAGTAATATGTGCTTGATTTTATGACTATAGACAATTATAAATAGGGTTATTTGCGAAGAGTCTTTGTCATTTCAATAGCTTTGGTGGTCCAAAGCGGGAGACTCGGGTTCGTTTCCCAGCCTATGCACCAATCTGTGTTTCTGATTGTAATTCAACTATTGGTATGTTTTGCCTGGAAAGATACGGTCGTTAATGTTTGTTTAAGATATAAACTGAACGTTTTAACTTGTTTAGGTTAAATTGAAAGACTAATTCATTCAAAATAATAGCGAGGCGATTTCAATGTAATACATTGTCTGTTGCCTAAATGGTCTGCTGGAATAACGTATTGAGGATAGGAGTCGTATTTAAATAACTGAATCACAGAAGATAAAGTTACCTAAATCTATTGCAGATAGGTAATGGCGATAGAGTTGTGTCCACCTAAATGTTTTTATTCTAAAGGGTTGACTGATGTATTTTATACATTTAGTGAATTACATGTTACTTTTAAAGTCTTGGACATTTCATAAGTGTGAAGCAGAAAGAGAAGAGAAAGTTGTACATTTTGTTTTAATCTTACGATAGAGGTAAGGCAGAACGTTGTTTGAGTAGGGGTTATATTTCACCTACTGGTAAGAATAGGTGAGTAAGTTCTGCTTCCTGGGCTATATTTGGCGGTAAGCGATTCAGGTCTGAATAGTTCAAACTTTTACGATTCGTGGTAGTTTCTGGTTATTGTTTTTGGTTTTATTGTTTAAGTAACACCAGTGAATTTGAGCGGGAAGTTAATTTATTCTAACATTATAATCTGTTTCCATTACGTGGAACAAAAGCAGATTGACTAAAGGTGCTTTTCCTTAAGGGAACTATACAATCATCTCTCATGGGGGACCTTGTGGATCTGCTGCCACAAGGTTTGGGTTTTCTGTTCAACAAAAGTACTGAGTGGAGGGGGAACCTGGACATTTAGAATCTTGAATACAAGACATGCGTCAGTGTATTGCATAAGATTTTTCCAAATCAGGAGCTCAAGCTTTTTGAGAATGTAACACTGATGATGGCTTTGAGGCTTCCTATCAAGCACTTTGAGAGTGTCACGGTTTTCTAGGTGAGAAGGAGAGTCGGACCAAAATGCGGCGTGTAGATTGCGATCCATGTTTATTTAAACTAACGTAAAACACGAATCGATACAAACACTACAAAACAATAAACGTAACGAAAACAGAAACAGCCCTATCTGGTGAAAACACAGAGACAGGAACAATCACCCACCAACACACAGTGAAACCCAGGCTACCTAAATATGGTTCCCAATCAGAGACAATGACTAACACCTGCCTCTGATTGAGAACCATATCAGGCCAGACATAAAAATAGACAAACTAGACAATCAACATAGAATGCCCACCCAGCTCACGTCCTGACCAACACTAAAACAAGGAAAACACACACGAACGATGGTCAGAACGTGACAGTACCCCCCCTCCAAGGTGCGGACTCCGGACGCACAACCTAAACCTATAGGTGAGGGTGTGGGTGGGCATCTCTCCGCGGTGGCGGCTCTGGCACTGGACGTGGACCCCACTCCATAATAGTCTTAGTCCACCTCCTTAGCGTCCCTAGATAGGTTACCCTCCTTAATGGCAGCTCGGGACAGAGGGGCAGCTCGGGACAGAGGAAGCTCAGCACTGAGAGGAAGCCCAGGCAGGTAGTTGGCTCTGCAGATCCCGGCTGGCTGGCAGTTCTGGCAGATCTGGAAGACTCTGGTTGACTGGCAGATCTGGAAGACTCTGGTTGACTGGCAGATCTGGAAGACTCTGGTTGACTGGCAGATCTGGAAGACTCTGGTTGACTGGCAGATCTGGAAGACTCTGGTTGACTGGCAGATCTGGAAGACTCTGGTTGACTGGCAGATCTGGAAGACTCTGGTTGACTGGCAGATCTGGCTGCTCCATGCTGACTGGCTGCTCCATGCTGACTGGCTGCTCCATGCTGACTGGCGGCCCTGGCTGCTCCATGCTGACTGGCGGCCCTGGCTGCTCCATGCTGACTGGCGGCCCTGGCTGCTCCATGCTGACTGGCGGCCCTGGCTGCTCCATGCAGACTGGCGGCCCTGGCTGCTCCATGCAGACTGGCGGCCCTGGCTGCTCCATGCAGACTGGCGGCCCTGGCTGCTCCATGCAGACTGGC
This sequence comes from Oncorhynchus clarkii lewisi, assembly GCF_045791955.1. NCBI lineage: Eukaryota > Metazoa > Chordata > Actinopteri > Salmoniformes > Salmonidae > Oncorhynchus > Oncorhynchus clarkii. Next base: position 34,081,913 of record NC_092156.1, read on the forward strand.
GGCCCTGGCTGCTCCATGCAGACTGGCGGCCCTGGCTGCTCCATGCAGACTGGCGGCCCTGGCTGCTCCATGCAGACTGGCGGCCCTGGCTGCTCCATGCAGACTGGCGGCCCTGGCTGCTCCATGCAGACTGGCGGCCCTGGCTGCTCCTTGCAGACTGGCAGCTCTGGCGGCATCCTGCAGACTGGCAGCTCTAGCGGCTCCTTGCAGACTGGCAGCTCCTTGCAGACTGGCAGCTCTATGCAGACTGGCAGCTCCTTGCAGACTGGCAGCTCCTTGCAGACTGGCAGCTCCTTGCAGACTGGCAGCTCCTTGCAGACTGGCAGCTCCTTGCAGACTGGCAGCTCCTTGCAGACTGGCAGCTCTGAACAGGCGGGAGACTCCGGCAGCGCTGTAGAAGCGGAAGGCTCTGGCAGCGCTAAACAGGCGGGAGACTCCGGCAGCGCTGTAGAGGCGGAAGGCTCTGGCAGCGCTAAACAGGCGGGAGACTCCAGCAGCGCTGAAGAGGAAGGCTCTGGCAGCGCTGGACAGGCGAGGCGCACTGTAGGCCTGATGCGTGGTGCTGGCACTGGTGGTACTGGGCCGAGGACACGCACAGGAAGCCTGGTACGGGGAGCTGCTACCGGAGGGCTGGGGTGTGGAGGTGGTACTGGATAGACCGGACCGTGCAGGCGCACTGGAGCTCTTGAGCACCGAGCCTGCCCAACCTTACCTGGTTGAATGCTCTCGGTCGCCCTGCCAGTGCGGCGAGGTGGAATAGCCCGCACTGGGCTATGCAGGCGAACCGGAGACACCGAGCGCAAGGCTGGTGCCATGTAAGCCGGCCCAAGGAGACGCACTGGGGACCAGATGCGTAGACCCGGCTTCATGGCACTTGGCTCGATGCTCACTCTAGCCCGGCAGATACGCGGAGCTGGAATGTACCGCACCGGGCTATGCACCCGCACTGGAGACACCGTGCGCACCACAGCATAACACGGTGCCTGCCCGGTCTCTGCAGCCCCCCGGTAAGCACAGGGAGTTTGCCCAGGTCTCCTACCTGGCGTAGCCATACTCCCTGTTAGCCCCCCCCCAATAAATTTTTGGGGCTGACTCCCGGGCTTCCTTGCGCGCCGCCGTGTTTGCTTCGCCAACTCCATTCTACGATAACCTTCCTCGCACTGCTCCAGCGAATCCCAGGCGGGCTCCGGCACTCTCCCTGGGTCGGCCGCCCACCTGTCTATCTCCTCCCAAGTAGTGTAGTCCATACTCCTGCTGTCCATAACGTCCTCCCATGTCCATTCCTCCTTTCGCTGCTGTTGCCCGTTACCACGCCGCTTGGTCCTGTTGTGGTGGGTGATTCTGTCACAGTTTTCTAGGTGAGAAGGAGAGTCGGACCAAAATGCGGCGTGTAGATTGCGATCCATGTTTATTTAAACTAACGTAAAACACGAATCGATACAAACACTACAAAACAATAAACGTAACGAAAACTGAAACAGCCCTATCACCTAAACCTATAGGTGAGGGTGTGGGTGGGCATCTCTCCGCGGTGGCGGCTCTGGCACTGGACGTGGACCCCACTCCATAATAGTCTTAGTCCACCTCCTTAGCGTCCCTAGATAGGTTACCCTCCTTAATGACAGCTCGGGACAGAGGGGCAGCTCGGGACAGAGGAAGCTCAGCACTGAGAGGAAGCCCAGGCAGGTAGTTGGCTCTGCAGATCCCGGCTGGCTGGCAGTTCTGGCAGATCTGGAAGACTCTGGTTGACTGGCAGATCTGGAAGACTCTGGTTGACTGGCAGATCTGGAAGACTCTGGTTGACTGGCAGATCTGGAAGACTCTGGTTGACTGGCAGATCTGGAAGACTCTGGTTGACTGGCAGATCTGGAAGACTCTGGTTGACTGGCAGATCTGGAAGACTCTGGTTGACTGGCAGATCTGGCTGCTCCATGCTGACTGGCTGCTCCATGCTGACTGGCTGCTCCATGCTGACTGGCGGCCCTGGCTGCTCCATGCTGACTGGCGGCCCTGGCTGCTCCATGCTGACTGGCGGCCCTGGCTGCTCCATGCAGACTGGCGGCCCTGGCTGCTCCATGCAGACTGGCGGCCCTGGCTGCTCCATGCAGACTGGCGGCCCTGGCTGCTCCATGCAGACTGGCGGCCCTGGCTGCTCCATGCAGACTGGCGGCCCTGGCTGCTCCATGCAGACTGGCGGCCCTGGCTGCTCCATGCAGACTGGCGGCCCTGGCTGCTCCATGCAGACTGGCGGCCCTGGCTGCTCCATGCAGACTGGCGGCCCTGGCTGCTCCTTGCAGACTGGCAGCTCTGGCGGCATCCTGCAGACTGGCAGCTCTAGCGGCTCCTTGCAGACTGGCAGCTCCTTGCAGACTGGCAGCTCTATGCAGACTGGCAGCTCCTTGCAGACTGGCAGCTCCTTGCAGACTGGCAGCTCCTTGCAGACTGGCAGCTCCTTGCAGACTGGCAGCTCCTTGCAGACTGGCAGCTCTGAACAGGCGGGAGACTCCGGCAGCGCTGTAGAAGCGGAAGGCTCTGGCAGCGCTAAACAGGCGGGAGACTCCGGCAGCGCTGTAGAGGCGGAAGGCTCTGGCAGCGCTAAACAGGCGGGAGACTCCAGCAGCGCTGAAGAGGAAGGCTCTGGCAGCGCTGGACAGGCGAGGCGCACTGTAGGCCTGATGCGTGGTGCTGGCACTGGTGGTACTGGGCCGAGGACACGCACAGGAAGCCTGGTACGGGGAGCTGCTACCGGAGGGCTGGGGTGTGGAGGTGGTACTGGATAGACCGGACCGTGCAGGCGCACTGGAGCTCTTGAGCACCGAGCCTGCCCAACCTTACCTGGTTGAATGCTCTCGGTCGCCCTGCCAGTGCGGCGAGGTGGAATAGCCCGCACTGGGCTATGCAGGCGAACCGGAGACACCGAGCGCAAGGCTGGTGCCATGTAAGCCGGCCCAAGGAGACGCACTGGGGACCAGATGCGTAGACCCGGCTTCATGGCACTTGGCTCGATGCTCACTCTAGCCCGGCAGATACGCGGAGCTGGAATGTACCGCACCGGGCTATGCACCCGCACTGGAGACACCGTGCGCACCACAGCATAACACGGTGCCTGCCCGGTCTCTGCAGCCCCCCGGTAAGCACAGGGAGTTTGCCCAGGTCTCCTACCTGGCGTAGCCATACTCCCTGTTAGCCCCCCCCCAATAAATTTTTGGGGCTGACTCCCGGGCTTCCTTGCGCGCCGCCGTGTTTGCTTCGCCAACTCCATTCTACGATAACCTTCCTCGCACTGCTCCAGCGAATCCCAGGCGGGCTCCGGCACTCTCCCTGGGTCGGCCGCCCACCTGTCTATCTCCTCCCAAGTAGTGTAGTCCATACTCCTGCTGTCCATAACGTCCTCCCATGTCCATTCCTCCTTTCGCTGCTGTTGCCCGTTACCACGCCGCTTGGTCCTGTTGTGGTGGGTGATTCTGTCACAGTTTTCTAGGTGAGAAGGAGAGTCGGACCAAAATGCGGCGTGTAGATTGCGATCCATGTTTATTTAAACTAACGTAAAACACGAATCGATACAAACACTACAAAACAATAAACGTAACGAAAACTGAAACAGCCCTATCTGGTGAAAACACAGAGACAGGAACAATCACCCACCAACACACAGTGAAACCCAGGCTACCTAAATATGGTTCCCAATCAGAGACAATGACTAACACCTGCCTCTGATTGAGAACCATATCAGGCCAGACATAGAAATAGACAAACTAGACAATCAACATAGAATGCCCACCCAGCTCACGTCCTGACCAACACTAAAACAAGGAAAACACACACGAACGATGGTCAGAACGTGACAGAGAGACTGGTTGCAGACAGACTGAATGGGTTTTAATGTTGTAAAGAAAGCTTGGGCAAAATCAGTCAAGTAATATGTTAATTAGGGGAATTTCATAGATTTAAAGTACAGTATTGTACCCAAGGGTAGCGCATGTTCAATTAAGTACAGATGACCACTGAGGAAGTTTAAAACTAATGATTGGAGGGAGTACAATGGAATTAGCATTATTATTAGGTTTTGTTTGTAGTCAACGTTTGGGTTTCTGAATCGGTGTTGTATAATGAAATGCTGACCAAGTGGTTGTGGTTTTTTTTCTGGGAAAAGGAGTGCGTCATTGTCTCTCTTTGGAAATGTTTTCTGGGGCTGTAATCTTGGAGGGAGCGAGTGAGACAGAGGCATATTTCTACCAAATTGAAAAGGCCTGGAAATGTTTTGTTTGTTTTTAACCTAGGGGTTGCCTTTGAGTTTGAGGAGATTTCCATTTTTCCTAGAGCCACGATATCTTAAAGGGGTACACACACACATTACATTTTTATTTTCTGAGTATTAATTAAGCACGTGAATTATTTTGATAAAGGAATGTTCTGGGAACCTGGGATACAACATGTATAAAATGTTTGGTGTTTTTTCTTTAATTTGTCTAATATAGTAAGAAACACTACTTTGAAAGGGTGGTATGACTTTTGACATCTATCATGGCTTTCCTTTGTGGTCTGATCAGCCTCATGGGAGGTCCATTTGGATAATGAATTTAAGGTCATTTGTGGTACTGATTTTAAGGTAATTTGTGTAATTGATAATTATGATGGAGTTTATAGTTCTTTGACATATTTGTCATTTGAACCAATGAGAAGAAAGAAAGGGCATAGCCTTTGACTAAGGGCAGGCTTCCTTAAGTCTCTCTTCCTATGGCCATAAGGGTACAATCATTTTTCTTTGTGGATGGTTTCAGTAGTGATTTTGATCTGATTATGTTATTTGAAACTTTGTTTTATCTTTTGACCAGTGGTAGTATTTTATACAATACTCTCATGGAGAATTATGGGTTAAAAATGTGGCGAAGGTGGGTTTATAAAAAACTGCCATAAGGTTATTTTGAAACTCCCACTATTTTAGCTTAAATAATGTTTAGTTATCTAGCAAAGTTATATTTTCCCTTAGGTAGTCAGACGTTGTTGTATGCGGTGTTAGAAATTTAACACAACAAGACTGTGAAATTGATACAATAATATTATTATAGTTTGTTGTTGTATTAGGTTATAAAGTTAGCAAGAACAAGTTTAATAATGGTAGACTTATATTAAGTATTTAGGACATATTCTAAGCCAACAGGACAGGGATATATGACATCTGTGGTGATCCAGGATCATTGAGAGTATCGAGATAAGCTTTATCAACTATGTAATAATCTTAGAGATTACTACCAAAGACATGTTGATTTTTCTAAAAATCCATGAGTGCAGACAGGGAGACAGTGAGACATTTAGTCAATATTTAGAAACAGAACCCATATTTGATACTGACTGTTATAAGAAAGAGCGACAGACAGATAGAAGGAAAGGGCAGACGGAGAAGCCCTCCCCCCCACTGCTGAGACCTTGATGGTTTGGGAGTAGCAGGAGGAGAGAAGATAGAAGGAAAGGCAGACGGAGAAGCCCTCCCCCACCCCACTGCTGAGACCTTGATGGTTTGGGAGTAGCAGGAGTAGAGAAGATAGAAGGAAAGGCAGACGGAGAAGCCCTCCCCCCCACTGCTGAGACCTTGATGGTTTGGGAGTAGCAGGAGGAGAGAAGATAGAAGGAAAGGCAGACGGAGAAGCCCTCCCCCCCACTGCTGAGACCTTGATGGTTTGGGAGTAGCAGGAGGAGAGAAGATAGAAGTGACACAGAATGGGTAGATAACAGTTACTGAGTGGAGACCAGCATAGTTCAAATATAAACAGGATTAGATGGCAGAGTGTAAGGCTCTCCCGAGAAATGGGGGACAGAAATAATACCGTGACAGACAGAAAAGACAGAATAAGAATAAAAGGGGAAGAGAATTTGGTTTGCTTAGATTTAGGATATTAATTCATGGAGAGACTGTCAGCTCCATTGGTTTAAAAATATGAAAAGTTAGGAGGGGAGGCAGGTATTTTATTTTTTATTTTTAAGTGTATGGTTAGTAAATTCGCTAGGAAGAGATATGATGTTTTTGTTGGAAGTAGTTGTTACCCTAACTAAAAGGGGAATGAAAGTTTAGTTGGTTTCAGGAACTAAGGTGTTAGACACTGAACTATTGCCCAGAAATTATTCTGCACAGCAGGCCAAAATAGTAGCATTGACTAGAGCCTGCGAAATAAGAAAGCAGAGAAAGGTTACTATTTACACAGACAAGCACATAGGCATTTAAAACCATACAAAGCAGCACAGATAAATCTTAAAAGTAGATAAGACAATTGACAGAGAATTGTTACAGAATAGCCAAGAACGAACGCCCCAGGAAGACTTGGACATGTGGAAAATGATCATGTCAGACATAAGGATAATTTACTAATCTTACCCAAGTCATTGTTTAGATATGCAGCAATATTGACACATGGGCCGAGCCATGTGCCAACAGGGAGGAAGGATGGTAGAGCAGGTTAGGAAACACCAGGTGGTAGAGTAGGTTAGGAAACACCAGGTGATAGAGCAGGTTAGGAAACAGCAGGTGGTAGAGCAGGTTAGGAAACACCAAGTGGTAGAGCAGGTTAGGAAACACCAGGTGGTAGAGCAGGTTAGGAAACACCAGGTGGTAGAGTAGGTTAGGAAACACCAGGTGGTAGAGTAGGTTAGGAAACACCAAGTGGTAGAGCAGGTTAGGAAACACCAGGTGGCAGAGCAGGTTAGGAAACACCAGGTGGTAGAGCAGGTTAGGAAACACCAGGTGGTAGAGTAGGTTAGGAAACACCAGGTGGTAGAGTAGGTTAGGAAACACCAGGTGGTAGAGAGGGTTAGGAAACACCAGGTGGTAGAGTAGGTTAGGAAACACCAGGTGGTAGAGCAGGTTAGAAAACACCAGGTGGTAGAGCAGGTTATGAAACACCAGGTGGTAGAGTAGGTTAGGAAACACCTGGTGGTAGAGCAGGTTAGGAAACACCAGGTGGTAGAGCAGGTTAGGAAACACCAGGTGGTAGAGTAGGTTAGGAAACACCAGGTGGTAGAGCAGGTTAGGAAACACCAGGTGGTAGAGCAGGTTGGGAAACACCAGGTGGTAGAGTAGGTTAGGAAACACCAGGTGGTAGAGCAGGTTAGGAAACACCGGGTGGTAGAGCAGGTTAGGAAACACTGCAGGTTAGGAAAGACTTAGTGGCCTAGAGGACAACTACTTTTTTTTTAAAGAGAAAATTCTCATGACAACCGTATATGCATTTGTAAGTGCATTTATAAATTATTAATAGCTGGAGGTAAATAGTGTCTCACTATTTGGCAAGCACTGACTGGTTATCACCCTATTTTGACCAATTTGTTATAACCAATTGATTAATGGTTTATAATGCATTTACAAATGATTAAATAGCTGTTAATAACATAATTACAAACCCTTTATAAGCCCTTTACCAATGTAACCTTACTGTAAAGTGTTACTGTTGTTGCCAATCTTATCTGTTTCAAACTACAGAAATGATTTCAGAGCAACCAGGGATGTCATGCTGAAATTACATGGATTAAAAATTAAAAATTAAAAAGTTTAATCTTGGCATTATCTGGATTAATTTAAAAGTGTTCAGAAACATCTAATCTACTCGGGATTAGATACATAAAGTGCTTTAATTTCTAAACGGTAAATCAGATAAGTATGGGATTACCCTTAAATAAACTATGATATTCTGTACTGTCGCCTCATATGAAACATTTGATCTCAAATCACAAATGCTGGAGTATATAGACACATTTAAAATGTTAACTTGTCCAAATACATATGGAGGGGAGTGTATGTAGGCACAATGGAATTGCAGAATAGAGACCTGTTTGTTTATGTCTTGTGTGGATGTTTGTGTTTGTGCATATGTCAGGTGCAGTGTATCTACACTATGTTTGTGTGTGTGTCTTTGTGCTGTGTGTGTGTGTGTTAGTGCTGTATGTGTCTTTCTGCCGTAAGTGTTTGCTCTGTTTGTTCTTTCCTTTGCTCTGTGTGTGTCTTTGCGCTGTGTGTGTGTTTACCTTCACACTGTGTGTGCCTTCACTCTGTGTGTGTTCCACTATGTGTGTGTATGTCTGTCTTCTGGCTGAGTGACTGTGTTAGGCCCTGTAGAGCAAGGGGCAGGGAGGGAGCAGAGCCCCCGCTCACTTCACCTCGCTGACAGAGACACAGCTTCCCCATCGATTCTCGCTCACTCACTCTCCCACCGGCCTTGTCCTTTAAAGCACGGATGTTATGAAATGCACTGGTGTGTGTGAGACTGTGTGTGTGTGTGTGTGTGTGTGTGTGTGTGTGTGTGTGTGTGTGTGTGTGTGTGTGTGTGTGTGTGTGTGTGCATGTGCGTACTTGTACATGTTCGTGTGTGCCTTTCTGTGTGTACGACTCTGTCTCTGTGTGAGTGTATATTTTCTGCATGGATGAAGCTGACTCTCAGGCACTAACAGAGCCAGGATTTGCCTTGCCTGGCCAGCTCTACAGGGAACAGCCTTTTGTTATGTGAGTGTGGATTAAAGCACAGCACAGCGCTGTATGTAGCTAAGAGGTTAGAGTTAGGTTAGATGTGTGGGGGTAGAGGGGAAGGAAGCTAGAGAGGAGGTGTTCGGAGGGGGGAAGGGGGGGGGAGTGACAAAGAGGGGTACCATGGGGGGGGGGTGTTGACGTTTTTCCACTGCACGTCTCATCTCACACAGGTACACAAGAAGCCACTTCCACCTCTCACTGCCTCCTCCCCTCCTCCCTCTTTCTCTCCGTCCTTTCCGACAAAACTTTGTGTCTTCTCCCAGGGATAAAGCCTCTCTCCAGGCCCCCTCTCTGGCCCTGCTGAGTAGGCAGAAGGATGTTCATCCTGCCCACTTGTTTTTACGTGCCATTGGCTTTCCCATGTGAGAGTTCTGTCTGACTGCTCCTGCATCATTTAACAGACGCCCGCCATGGAACGACAGGTATGGAGGAGAGCGTAGAAGAGGAGAGGAGAGAAGATGAGAGGAGGAGGAGAGAAGATGAGAGGAGAGGAGCTGGCCTGATTGAGTCTGATGGCAGATGATGAGGGTACTGCTGCCCGCTGGCAGAATAAGTCCCACTCCCATTTCCCACAGTTTCAGTATTCCCATACTCTGTCTGGCTTTGTTAATTTCTTTTTACCCCTATCCCAACACTACACAACAAAGTGTGCACAGTCATTGGGAGGGTGCCAGTGACTTTGTTCACTACTCCCCATCCCAGCAGTCAGTCAGGCAGCATTTAGAGGTGGTAAAGAGGAGAAGGGTACTAAGAAATGCATCACGTGCCTCACCTGTGTTTTTTCTCCTCAGGTGACACAATAGCAACAAGGGGAAGGGTTCTAATAATGGATATGTATGAAGATAGCTGAGAACAGTTCCAGTTCCATTTGTTTTAAATGGCCACTGCGCTAGCTCTGCAGATTTTGCTACGAAGAGACTTAAATCCTTAAATCAGTTGTTTTGGTTATGCTCATATGTAGATTTATTTTGGTTGCAGGCAACCAACTTTGGTTGCAGGTTCAGGAAGAGCTGAAAAATCCCAACATTTACCTAAATGTCACGACTTCCGCCAAAGTTGGTCCCTCTCCTTGTCACCGGTTTTCTAGCCGCCATCGATCCACTTGTCATTTTCCATTTGTTTTGTCTTCATTGTACACACCTGGTTTCCATTCCCATAATTAACTGTTCCTTATTTAACCCTCTGTTTCCCCCATGGTTTTGTGCGTCTTTGTTCATTGTAAGTTGGTCTCATTTGTGAGTTTGATTATTTTCCTTCTGGGGATATTTGTTGTTATGAGTAAAGTTGCGTGTATTACTCATCTCTGTGTCCTGCGCCTGACTCCGCCTGACTCCGCCTGACCTGATACACATAAACGCCTTACACTAAAGCTACAGGAACTCTGCTATTAGCACTGCTGGGTGACTTGAAAAGCCATAGTCATTCGATCAATAATATAAAAATACTCTTAGTAAAAATGTTAATCTTTAATTTACAATCTGTCAAAACTATGAGAATAGAAAGGTTCAGAACTTGTGAAACATCACAGCACAGTTGAAAAATATATGGCAAATAGAAATCAAAGCTGGATAGTTTTCAAAGAATTACATTGATGCAGACAATTACATTGATAGAAGCCACAATCTATCTGAAATATTAAAGCTGTTATACTCATAAATAGGAAAGTACACCAGTTTGATTTGAGGACCAGGATGTTGACAGCTGTGCCATACAGATTGCAAAATAGCTGGGAAGAGATTTGTGATCTACCGATTCCATGGCACTGGGTGCATGAGTTGATATATAAAATGAAGGTTCAATACTTTGTGCTTTTCAGCTAAAAATATCGTACAGAACTCTTGCCACAAACTAAATGTTGAATATTTGGTGCAGACAGTCATTGCAGCTCTGCAGATTTTGTTACGATGATACAGACTCAGTTGACCATATGTTCTGGTATTGCCCTCAGGTAGCCTGTTTCTGGTCTCAGGTTCAGGAATGGCTGAAAAAGTATAACATTAATGTAAAATTGAACCTAGAAATAGCACTGCTAGGAGATCTGGAGAGACCTGGTCAGTCAACCACTAATATACTAATACTCTCAGTAAAAGTACTTATCTTCAACTCTCAATCTGTGGAATCTCTTTGATTAGATAGATTCAAATTGTATGTTAAACATCACAGCATAGTTGAAACTTATATGGCGTGTAGAAATCCGAAGAGGGTGGCCAGCAGAGATAGGTGGGATGGACTGAGGGAAACTGGGGGTTGGGATGTGGAACTGGAGACAAGCGGGAGAGAAGTTGCTAGGTGGAAATAGAATGACGGTCAAAGATAAAGGTAAAAATAAACAAAAAATAGGTATGTTTGAATGACACTGAAGGGTAATGTTGTCACATCTAATGCCTGTTATCCCGAGGCTGATGCTTGTACGTGTGTACACATGCATATATGTTTTGTTCATTTTATTGGTTGTTGGTGCATTGGGGGCGGTGGCTTGGAGAGAGTTTTTTGTCATTTCCAGGGGGGTGGTTGAGGGGCAGCTCTCGGGGAACTGTGGGGGTATCTTGGATGGTTGGTGGCCTGGTGTTTGGGAGCTTAGGCCGGTGGTTGATAGGTCGCTGGTTCGGGTCCCCGTTTTTTACAATGTAGGAGATTGGTTGATGTGCCCTTGGGCGCGGCGCTTGACCCTGGTTGCTCCTGTAGGTCGCTCTAGATGGGAGTCTGTTACATGACTTAATGTAATGTAAATGTTGAGTAGCTTCAATGGAGGAAGATTGCATGTTTTAATATTCAAGAAATAATTAAATTCAATGAAAAGCTGTTCTAACCCTGAACCCCCAGACTTTGTCTGAACATAGTAGTTATACAGCAGAGGAGACTCTCCCTCCTTAAATCACAGTGGGCACCCAAATATACAGTATATGTTAATCAGACATTCCTTTTCTTATTGGGGGGGTGGGGTCATTCTAACACTGTCCCCCCAGCTAACAACCTAGACCATATGGTAGCAGACTAACAGGCTCCCAAGGCCTTGAAGGTCAGTTACATTGCAAGGCTCCTTGTCTCTGGAGGGTCGACTGCCTTACCTCCAATAGACTGGAAGACTCACAAGGAAACAAAGACACGGAGGATGTAGACTATATGATTAACACAGGGTTAAACCATACTATTTAGTTATAGCCCTACAAATGCAAACCTCTTACTGAGTCTAACCTTGCTGTAGCTCTGATGGCTGAATGCTGAATGTATGGAGGATGTCCTTATTTCATCCCCTCTTTCCTCTTGTCCAAGCTGGTTAGTTTGACTGATGGGCTTCTGTGTTGTCCATAGCTGCCCTTGACAAACACAGATCTAGAATCAGCTTAACCAGCCCAAATCTGAACCCTTAGGGGGAAAGATACATAAAAATGACCTTAGATCAGTGTCTGGCAACCATTCCACACTACTCCATTGTCATTTTGGTTGAATTTATGTCCCATTAACAAAGGTTAGAAAGTGGAACTTGTCTGAGCCAGAGTGTGTGTGAAGAGAGTACTCAGTGCAGTGAGCTTCCCCTCACCAGAGCCCAAAGGAATGTAGCTAACATATCATATCTGGTCTTTAAGCATTTATCAAGCCTATAAAGGAGCCCAGGCTGAATAATTACATGAGACGAAATAGTGAGTAAGATAACAAAGAGAGGCCCAGAGAGAGAGAGACATGGACAGAGAGAGAAGAGAGAGAAAAACAGAAAGTGAGGGAGAGAGAGTGCGAGAGAGAGAGAGCGAGAGCGGAAGCGAGGAAGAGAGAGAGGAAGAGAGAGATAGAGAGCAAAAGAAAGGAATAGAGAGAGGAAGAGAGAGAGAGGAACACCACACCTGGTTAAGGGTCAGCACTCAGTCCTAACCAGGTTAATGGGTTGGGTTGGGTTGGGGGGGGGGGGGGGGTACAGTACAGTAATGGTTGTGGTTGGCCGGTGGGTGTCTGGGCAGAATGGTTGTTTTTCTGTGGAAAGTAAAGTAGACAGGGTCAGAGTAGGGAGGGGTGTAAATGAGGGGAACAGAAGAAGAGAACAGGGGTGGCTTGTTTCTCTGCTGCAACCATCTCCTCACTTGCTGCCTGTTTTAAGCTGGTTAAATACGATAACCTGCTCTTCATAAAAAATGGATGCCACTTCATTCAGTGGGACCACCCTGGCCCCAGGAGGGCCCCGTTAGTGAAGGGGTAGCCAAAATCACCAGGCGTTATTAATTCACCCACAAATTAAATTTGTTTAAAAGAAGAAGAAGGGAAGAAAAAAAATGTAGAGGGGAGGAGGGGTGGCTGTTAAGCGAGAGGGGCTGGGAACGCTTTTAGCCAATCATGTGGGAGAGTTTGTCAAGCAGTAGATTGCAATGTAAAATATTAATGGTGCTCCCCACCACCAAGAATGAGCGAGCCAGCTCCTAGAAGGGACACTGGCTGTTAATATTTCATGAGGCCTGTCCCAGACACAAGCAGCTAGCTAGGCTACACGCTGCTGGGATCAGCCTGCCTGCCTCCCTGGCTCTTTAACGCTAAATGCATCAGCCAGACCTCCCTGCCTTGCCCCCTCACCTTTAATGCAGCCAGCCAGAGTTGGAAGAGGGGCGAGAAGTGGGTGAGGTGGGAAAAGTGATAGGTTGGGGGGGATGGAGAGAAGGTTTAACGGGAAGTGGATTTTGGTCTCGGGCAGAATATGCCCATCGGAACAGGTTTTTTGTTTGAAAGTACAGTTAATGAATCAAATGTATGCTTATTTTTTACATCAACTGTTGTCACAGACCCTCAATGAGCAATCAGCAGCATTGTGGCAAAGAAAAACTCCCTAAAAGCAAACCTGCTAGCACGTTTCCTACCGGTTTCCTCATGATTGTTCCTCAAATTGTTCAGAGAACGTTAAAAAAACTTACCATAAAAAACAAAAGAAACCTTTAGTAGCGTTCAGAGAGCGTTCTAAGAATGTTATTTAAAACATACATTCCGTTCTCAGCATTGACAAATCTATCTTTATCCTCTATCTTGTTAAGTGTGGTCATCCTGTCTGGGTTGGCGCCCCCCCCCCCCTTGGGTTGTGCCGTGGCGGAGGTCTTTGTGGGCTATACTCAGCCTTGTCTCAGGATGGTAAGTTGGTGGTTGAAGATATCCCTCTAGTGTTGTGGGGGCTGTGCTTTGGCAAAGTGGGTGGGGTTATATCCTTCCTGTTTGGCCCTGTCCGGGGGTGTCCTCGGATGGGGCCACAGTGTCTCCTGACCCCTCCTGTCTCAGCCTCCAGTATTTATGCTGCAGTAGTTTATGTGTCGGGGGGCTAGGGTCAGTTTGTTATATCTGGAGTACTTCTCCTGTCCTATTCGGTGTCCTGTGTGAATCTAAGTGTGCGTTCTCTAATTCTCTCCTTCTTTCTTTCTCTCTCTCGGAGGACCTGAGCCCTAGGACCATGCCCCAGGACTACCTGACATGATGACTCCTTGCTGTCCCCAGTCCACCTGGCTGTGCTGCTGCTCCAGTTTCAACTGACCTGAGCCATAGGACCATGCCCCAGGAATACCTGACATGATGACTCCTTGCTGTCCCCAGTCCACCTGACTGTGCTGCTGCTCCAGTTTCAACTATTCTGCCTTATTATAATTCGACCATGCTGGTCATTTATGAACATTTGAACATCTTGACCATGTTTTGTTATAATCTCCACCCGGCACAGCCAGAAGAGGACTGGCCACCCCACATAGCCTGGTTCCTCTCTAGGTTTCTTCCTAGGTTTTGGCCTTTCTAGGGAGTTTTTCCTAGCCACCGTGCTTCTACACCTGCATTGCTTGCTGTTTGGGGTTTTAGGCTGGGTTTCTGTACAGCACTTTGAAATATCAGCTGATGTACGAAGGGCTATATAAATACATTTGATTTGATTTGATTTGATTTGTTCAGGTGTGTTGGTCACGCCCACTAATTGGCCTCACCTGATCTTACTGAGTGCTTGTTTCCTTTGAAATGGGGTCTGTTTGAATAGACTGAATAGACCGCTTTGTATAAGTCAAAAAAACATGACATGCTAGCTTTGTCCTGGTGGCGCGTTGGGACAAATTCCATGGATAGAGAACAAAAAACAGGTTTGGAATCTCACTGACGCCATGGCAGAATAAAAAAGAAATGTGTTTAATTAATGCCTAAGCAAATACATGTCCATGTATTCTATCTGTGCTTGGAGTTCAAAAAGTTAACCAAGCTAGGTGTGATATTAAAAGTCTTTTTGAAACATGTTCTCAGAAAGTAAATTAATCACCTTCAAATAACCTATAATTTCCATTCTCAGAAAGTTAATAAAACCTCTCAGGAAAACTTTCAAGGAACCGTATTAATCTGTTCTCAGAACCTCCCTGCAACCTAAAAATGTATGTTCCGTTCTAAGAACGTTTAAAAAACATTCAGTTTTAGCGTATGAGAAAGCAAAAATGTACGTTTCCCAATTTCCAAGCAAGCTGGGAAGAAACCTCCCTTCCAGAACATAAGTGATTTCACTGGTCTAAGGCACCAAGACTTGCGTTAGTTGGTGTGTGTGTGTGCCCATGTGTGTGTGGTGGTTGGGAGTCAGGGCCTCACCCCAGAGCCAACACTCAGGGCCTGGACGTTGATCCTCGGCGGGGCGGAGAGCACTCCGTTCTCTTCCCTTCCAGTCGAGCGCCCCTGAAAGACCAGGGAGTAATGGTGTGTGACCCCTGACCCCTGGGGTGCTCCCCATGTCCTTACGCCTCAATAATTGATGTGTGTGAAGGGACGCCCTGCTTGGGGAGTCTGTTCTACTCTCTCACCTGCCTGGATTCACACACACTCACACACGCTCAGTCACACTCACAGACACGTAGCCTTATTGATTTTGTTAACTGAGCCAATACTGCTGACAGAGTGATAGAGAGGCAGGGGTTGCTGTGTTTCACTGGACAAACATATCCTTACTTCTCTTTCTCTCTCTCTCTTGCTCTTTCTCTCTCTCTTTCTCTCTCTCTCTTGCTCTTTCTCTCTCTCTTTCTCTCTCTCTCGCTCTCTCCCCCTCTCTCTCTCTCTCAGAATATACAGTACCAGTCAAAAGTTTGGACACACCTACTCATTCCAAGATTTGTATTAATTGTAACTTTTTTCTACATTGTAGAAGAATAGTGAAAACATCAAAACTATGAAATAACACATATGGAATCATGTAGTAACCAAAAAATTGCTAAACACATCAAAATATATTTTATATTTGAGATTCTTATATTCTTATATTTGAGATGCTACCCTTTGCCATGATGACAGCTTTTCACACTCTTGGCATTCTCTCAATCAACTTCATGAGGTAGTCACCTGGAATGCATTTAAATTAACAGGTGTGCCTTGTTTAGAGTTATTTTGTGTAATTTCATTCCTTCTTAATGCGTTTGAGCCAATCAGTTGTGTTGTGACAAGATAGGGGTGGTTTACAGAAGATAGCCTTATTTGGTAAAATACCAACTACATGTTATGGCAAGAACAGCTCAAATAAGCAAAGAGAAATGATAGTTCATTATTACTTTTTGACATGAAGGTCAGTCAATCCGGAAAATGTCAAGAACTTTGAAAGTTTCATCAAGTCCTGTTGCGAAAACCATTAAGAGCTATGATGAAACTGTCTCTCATGAGGACCTCCACAGGAAAGGAAGACCCAGAATTACATCTGCTGCAGAGGATAAGTTTATCAGAGTTACCAGCCTCAGAAAGTGCAGCCCAAATAAATGCTTCACAGAGTTCAATTAATAGACACATCTCAACATCAACTGTTCAGAGGAGACTGCGTGAATCAGGTCTCCATGGTCAAATTTCTGCAAAGAAACCACTACTAAAGGACACCAATAAGAAGAAGATTTGCTTGGGCCAAGAAACACAAGCAATGGACATTAGACAGGAATTCTGTCCTTTGGCCTGATGAGTCCAAATTGGAGATTTTTGTTTCCAACCGCTGTGGCTTTGTGAGACACAGAGTAGGTGGACGGATGATTTCTGCATGTGTAGGTCCCACCGTGACGCATGGAGGAGGAGGTGTGATGGTGTGGGGGTGCTTTGCTGGTGACACTGTCAGTGATTTATTTAGAATTTAAGGCACACTTAACCAGCATGGCTACCACAGCATTCTGCAGCGATACGCCAGTCTATCTGGTTTGCGCTTCCTGGGACTATCATTTGTTTTTCAACAGGACAATGACCTAACACACCTCCAGAGAGTGTAAGGGATTTTTGACCAAGAAGGAGAGTGATGGAGTGCTGCATCAGATGACCTGGCCTCCACAGTCACTCAACCTCCAGGCATTCCAGGTGCAGCTGGTTGAGAGAATACCAAGTATGTGAAAAGCTGTCTTCGAGTCAAAGAGTTGTTACTTTGAAGAATATAAAATATAAAATATATTTTGATTTGTTTAACCTGTTGCGACGAGCAATCCCGTATCCGGGAGCGTAATTATAGCCTCAAGCTCATTACCATAACGCAACGTTAACTATTCATGAAAATCGCAAATGAAATGAAATAAATATATTAGCTCACAAGCTTAGCCTTTTGTTAACAACACTGTCATCTCAGATTTAAAAAAAATGCTTTTCAACCATAGCTACACAAGCATTTGTGTAAGAGTATTGATAGCTAGCATAGCATTAAGCCTAGCATTCAGCAGCAACATTTTCACATAAACAAGAAAAGCATTAAAATAAAATAATTTACCTTTGAAGAACTTCGGATGTTTTCAATAAGGAGACTCTCAGTTAGATAGCAAATGTTCAGTTTTTCCAAAAATATTATTTGTGTAAGAGAAATCGCTCCGTTTTGTTCATCACGTTTGGCTGAGAAAACCCCCCGAAAATTCAGTCATTACAACGCGAACTTTTTTCCAAATTAACTCCATAATATCGACAGAAACATGGCAAACGTTGTTTAGAATCAATCCTCAAGGTGTTTTTCACATATCTATTCGATGATAAGTCACTCGTGGCAGTTTGGTTTCTCCTCTGTTCAAAATGGAAAAATGCGCGCACCTGGAGATTACGCAATAGTTTTGACGGAGGACACTGAGCGGACACCTGGTAAATGTAGTCTCTTATGGTCAATTTTCCAATGATATGCCTACAAATACGTCACAATGCTGCAAACACCTTGGGGAAACGACAGAAATTGTAGGCTCTCTCCTTGCGCATTCACAGCCATATAAGGAGACATTGGAACACAGCGCCTCAAAAATCTGTCTCACTTCCTGTATGAAATTTCATCTTGGTTTCGCCTGTAGCATTAGTTCTGTGGCACTCACAGACAATATCTTTGCAGTTTTGGAAATGTCAGAGTGTTTTCTTTCCAAAGCTGTCAATTATATGCATAGTCGAGCATCTTTTCGTGACAAAATATCTTGTTTAAAACGGGAACGTTTTTCATCCAAAAATGAAATACTGCCCCCAGAGGTTCAAGAGGTTAACACTTTTTTGGTTGCTATATGATTCCATATGAGTTATTTCATAGTTTTGATGTCTTCACTATTATTCTAAAATGTAGAAACTAATAAAAATAATGAAAAACCCTTGAATGAGTAGGTGACTGGTACTGTAAATATGTATCTGCATATTTATGTGTATGTGAACTTTGACCGAATGGGAGGGGAAATAGTCACTGTCCCGACAGAATGCAATTTCCTTGTGGCGCATTTCTCTGTGGGTGCCACCGTCGTTCCATTTGGCTGCAGCTGAAAACTTATGATCCGGTTGGAACGTTATTGGATATATATGAAAATAACATCCTGAAGATTGATTCTCTACTTAGTTTGACCAGTTTATTCGACCTGGAATATATATTTTTGAAGTTTTCGTGCGAGTTGTCCTGGACCAGCATCAGCATTTGGGCACGTGAGCTGAAAGTGGTAGCAAATGCAGCTAATTGGACACTAGTATTGGGCATTATGGAACCAAACAACGATTTATTGTGGAACTAGGACTCCTTGCACTGCATTCTTATGAAAGATCATCAAAGGTAAGGGAATATTTATGATGTAATTTCGTATTTCTGTTGACTCCAACATGGCGGAGAAATACTTTTACGTCTGAGCGCTGTCTCAGATTACTGCATGGTAGGCTTTTTCCGTAACGTTTTAAAAACATCTGACACAGCGGTTGCATTAAGAACCAGTGTATCTTTAATTATATGTAGAACATGTATCTTTAGTCAAAGTTTATGATGAGTATTTCTGTTATCTGGCGTAGCTTTCTATAATTCCTCCGGATATTTTGGAGGCAGTTCTGAACATGACGTCAATGTAAACCGAGATTTGTGGATATAAATATGCATATTATCAAACAAAACATAAATGTATTGTGTAACATGTCATCTGATGAAGATTTTCATTTTATCTCTAATCCTGCTTTTGTGACTCTATCTTTGGCTGGAAAAAATGGCTGCGTTTTTCCTTTGATTTGGTGGTGGTCTCACATAAATAAATATATGTTGTGTTTTCGTTGTAAAACATTTTAAAAATCTGACATGATGGGTAGATGAACAAGATGTTTATCTTTCATTTGAGGTATTGGACTTGTTAATATGTGAAAGTTAAATATTTCTAAATAATATTTTTGAATTCCCTGCGCCACCTTTTCAGCTGAATGGGGGGGTGGAGTTCCCCTCGGGGATCGCCTTGCCATAACATAACTTGTCAACAAAACAAAGGAGTTTATCGTGGACTTCAGGAAACAGCAGAGGGAGCACCCCCTTATCCACATCGACAGGTGGAGAGGGTAGAAAGTTTTAAGTTCCTCGGCGAACACATCACGGACAAACTGAAATGGTCCACCCACACAGACAGCGTGGTGAAGAAGGCGCAGCAGCACCTTTTCAACCTCAGGAGGCTGAAGAAATTTGGCTTGTCACCAAAAACACTCACAAACTTTTAAAGATGCACAATCGAGAGCATCCTTTCGGGCTACATCACCGCCTGGTTTGGCAACTGCTCTGCCCATAACCGTAAGGCTCTCCAGAGAGTAGTGAGGTCTGCACAATGCATCACCGGGGGCAAACTACCTGCCCTCCAGGACACTTACACCACCCGATGTCACAGGAAGGCCAAAACGATCATCAAGGACAACAACCACCCGAGCCACTGCCTGTTTACCCTGCTATCATCCAGAAGGCGAGGTCAGTACAGGTGCATCACTAGCCACTTTAAACAATGCCTCTTTCATTAGTTTACATACCCTACATTACTCATCTCATATGTATATACTGTACTCTATACCATCTACTGCATCTTGCCTATGCCGTTCTACACCATCACTCATTCATATATTTTTTATGTACATATTCTTATTAATCCCTTTACACTTGTGTGTATAAGGTAGTTGTTGTGAAATTGTTAGGTTAGATTACTTGTTGGATATTACTGCATTGTCGGAACTAGAAGCACAAACATTTCGCTACACTCGCATTAACATCTGCTAACCATGTGTATGTGACAAATCAAATTTGATTTGATTTCCATGTTTTTTATCGATTCTGTTATATCTGTATGACATTCAATATACCTGTGTTGGGGAATAATCAGAATTAGTTGGTAACATATGTAAGATGTTTTATATTCATCATATGTTTGTAAGTTACTTCTCATCAGAATGTGTTTGTATAATACTGTGGCGGGGTTGCAGTATCTGTTCTATGTCAAGACTAAGTTGCTTGGGCCGGAGAGAGGGGAGAGGTCAAGCGTGTATCTCTTGGCTCCACAATGTCTGTGTGCCAGTCAGTGTGTCTCTGTGATCTTGTCAAGATAGGATGGATTTGATATATGGCTGTTGATATGGAGGATTTGTTTATGGTTCTGAGTTTGAGAAAAGCACATAGTTTAGGAGACAAAGCTGAACGATAAATTATGCCTATGCTGTCTGGATATGTGTGTCTCTGCTATAAAGGATCTCAGTTGCAATATGTAAGGGACTCTCAGAGAATTCATTGATGGACACTGAATTGATCTGAGAGTCACAGGGTTGTGATAGAGGTCATATAATTAAAGATGGACTTTGATAACTAACTCTGACTTGTGTGTGGTTTGCTCTCATGATTTGGTGAATAGAGGAAATTTCCACGACACCTGCTCAGCAACTCAAAGCATCCTGAAGTTGCAGACACACTTACTATCATAAACATGCATGTGTGTGAGGGGTGAACATCTTCTGGTGTTTTTCTGGGGCAGGACCCCCTTATCCCATCTTCCCCAGGTGCCCTGGGCACGGTCTTTACTGTGTTTTGTCCGTTAAGTACCAACTACAATATTGATGAGGCCCGGAGGGGTGTGTCTGCATGGCTGGGGGTCCGGGACAGGGGTCTGAGGGTAGCTGAGTGGACAAGGGTGTGTGTGTGTGTGTGTGTGTGTGTGTGTGTGTGTGTGTGTGTGTGTTGGTCAGGGTTTGGTAAGGTAAAGGAAGTTTAACAACATAATTCAAGAAAAAAAATTAAGTTACATTTTATTAATTGTTGTAATTTATGCAAAACAGCAGCATGAGAAACTGTTCCATTAGTACAAGTCATTATCTACAATATGGGATACAATATGGGATACAGTATGGGCTACAATATGGGCTACAATATGGGATACAATATGGGCTACAATATGGGCTACAATATGGGATATAATATGGATACAATATGGACTACAATATGGGATACAATATGGGAGACAATATGGGAGACAATATGGGATACAATATGGACTACAATATGGGATACAATATGGTATACAATATGGGATTCAATATGAGATACAATATGAGATACAATATGGGATACAATATGGGATACAACATGGGATACAATATGGGATACAATATGGAATACAATATGTGATACAATATGGACTACAATATGGGATACAATATGGGATACAATATGGGATACAATATGAACTACAATATGGGATACAAAATGGGATACAATATGGGATACAATATGGGCTACAATATGAGATACAATATGGACTACAATATGGACTACAATATGGGATACAATATGGACTACAATATGGGATACAATATGGACTACAATATGGGATACAATATGGACTACAATATGGGATACAATATGGACTACAATATGGGATACAATATGGACTACAATATGGACTACAATATGGGATACAATATGGGATACAATATGGGCTACAATATGGGATACAATATGGATACAATATGGACTACAATATGGGATACAATATGGACTACAATGTGGGATACAATATGGGATTCAATATGAGATACAATATGAGATACAATATGGACTACAATATGGGATACAATATGGACTACAATATGGGATACAATATGGGATACAATATGGGAGACAATATGGGCTACAATATGGGATACAATATGGGATACAATATGGGCTACAATATGGGCTACAATATGGGATACAATATGGGAGACAATATGGACTACAATATGGGCTACAATATGGGATACAATATGGGATACAATATGGGATACAATATGGGATATAATATGGATACAATATGGACTACAATATGGGATACAATATGGGAGACAATATGGGATACAATATGGGATACAATATGGACTACAATATGGGATACAATATGGTATACAATATGGGATTCAATATGAGATACAATATGAGATACAATATGGGATACAATATGGGATACAACATGGGATACAATATGGGATACAATATGGAATACAATATGTGATACAATATGGACTACAATATGGGATACAATATGGGATACAATATGGGATACAATATGAACTACAATATGGGATACAAAATGGGATACAATATGGGATACAATATGGGCTACAATATGAGATACAATATGGACTACAATATGGACTACAATATGGGATACAATATGGACTACAATATGGGATACAATATGGGCTACAATATGGGATACAATATGGATACAATATGGACTACAATATGGGATACAATATGGACTACAATGTGGGATACAATATGGGATTCAATATGAGATACAATATGAGATACAATATGGACTACAATATGGGATACAATATGGACTACAATATGGGATACAATATGGGATACAATATGGGAGACAATATGGGCTACAATATGGGATACAATATGGGATACAATATGGGCTACAATATGGGCTACAATATGGGATACAATATGGGAGACAATATGGACTACAATATGGGCTACAATATGGGATACAATATGGGATACAATATGGGATACAATATGGGATACAATATGGACTACAATATGGACTACAATATGGGATACAATAGGTGATACAATATGGACTAAAATATGGGATACAATATGGGCTACAATATGAGATACAATATGGACTACAATATGAACTACAATATGGGATACAATATGGACTACAATATGGGATACAATATGGGATACAATATGGGATACAATATGGGATACAATATGGACTACAATATGGGATACAATATGGGATACAATATGGGCTACAATATGAGATACAATATGGACTACAATATGGGATACAATATGGGATACAATATGTGATACAATATGGACTATAATATGGGATACAATATGGGATACAATATGGGATACAATATGAACTACAATATGGGATACAATGTGGGATACAATATGGGATACAATATGGGCTACAATATGAGATACAATATGGACTACAATATGGACTACAATATGGGATACAATATGGACTACAATATGGGATACAATATGGGATACAATATGGGATACAATATGGAATACAATATGGGATACAATATGGACTACAATATGGGATACAATATGGACTACAATATGGGATACAATATGGACTACAATATGGGATACAATAATGGCTACAATATGGGAGACAATATGGACTACAATATGGGATACAATATGGGAGACAATATGGACTACAACATGGGATACAATATGGGATACAATATGGGATACAATATGGGATACAATATGGGATACAATATGGGATACAATATGGTCTACAATATGGGATACAATATGGGATACAATATGTGATACAATATGGACTACAATATGGGATACAATATGGGATACAATATGGGATACAATATGGGATACAATATGGGCTACAATATGAGATACAATATGGACTACAATATGAACTACAATATGGGATACAATATGGACTACAATATGGGATACAATATGGGATACAATATGGGATACAATATGGGATACAATATGGACTACAATATGGGATACAATATGGGATACAATATGGGCTACAATATGAGATACAATATGGACTACAATATGGGATACAATATGGACTACAATATGGGATACAATATGGGATACAATATGGAATACAATATGGGATACAATATGTGATACAATATGGACTACAATATGGAATACAATATGGGATACAATATGTGGTGATACAATATGGACTACAATATGGGATACAATATGGGATACAATAGGGATACAACATGAACTACAATATGGGATACAATATGGGATACAATATGGGATACAATATGGGCTACAATATGAGATACAATATGGACTACAATATGGACTACAATATGGGATACAATGTGGACTACAATATGGGATACAATATGGGATGCAATATGGGATACTATATGGAATACAATATGGGATACAATATGGACTACAATATGGGATACAATATGGGCTACAATATGGGATACAATATGGGATTCAATATGAGATACAATATGGACTACAATATGGACTACAATATGGGATACAATATGGACTACAATATGGGATACAATATGGACTACGATATGGGATACAATATGGACTACAATATGGACTACAATATGGGATACAATATGGGATACAATATGGGCTACAATATGGGATACAATATGGATACAATATGGACTACAATATGGGATACAATATGGACTACGATATGGGATACAATATGGACTACAATATGGACTACAATATGGACTACAATATGGGATACAATATGGACTACAATATGGGATACAATATGGGATTCAATATGAGATACAATATGAGATACAATATGGACTACAATATGGGATACAATATGGACTACAATATGGGATACAATATGGGATACAATATGGGCTACAATATGGGATACAATATGGGATACAATATGGGCTACAATATGGGCTACAATATGGGATACAATATGGGAGACAATATGGACTACAATATGGACTACAATATGGGATACAATATGGGAGACAATATGGACTACAATATGGGCTACAATATGGGATACAATATGGGATACAATATGGACTACAATATGGGATACAATATGGGATACAATATGAACTACAATATGTGATACAATATGTGATACAATATGGGATACAATATGGGATACAATATGGGATACAATATGGGATACAATATGGGCTACAATATGGGCTACAATATGAGATACAATATGGACTACAATATGAACTACAATATGGGATACAATATGGACTACAATATGGGATACAATATGGGATACAATATGGGATACAATATGGGATACAATATGGACTACAATATGGGATACAATATGGGATACAATATGGGCTACAATATGGGATACTATATGGACTACAATATGGGATACAATATGGGATACAATATGGGATACAATATGGACTACAATATGGGATACAATATGGACTACAATATGGACTACAATATGGGATACAATATGGGATACAATATGGACTACAATATGGGAGACAATATGGGATACAATATGGACTACAATATGGAATACAATATGGGCTACAATATGGGATACAATATGAGATACAATATGGGATACAATATGGGATACAATATGGACTACAATATGGGCTACAATATGGGATACAAAATGGGATACAATATGGACTACAATATGGACTACAATATGGGCTACAATATGAGATACAATATGGGATACAATATGGACTACAATATGGAATACAATATGGGATACAATATGGACTTAGAACCTGTATTAGAATTCCTCCTGGGGCTGTTGTGCATGTCATCTGGATTATAGGATCTTTGTGTGTGTTGGTGTTTATCGGTTTGTGTGTGTGTGTGTGTGTGTGTGTGTGTGTGTGTGTGTGTGTGTGTGTGTGTGTGTGTGTGTGTGTGTGTGTGTGTGTGTGTGTGTGTGTGTGTGTGTAATATGTGTATGTGTGCGTGTACTTGTGTGTGTGTATCAGATTTGGGGGTCATGCATTTCATTCCTCTCTCCAACACTTGTGTGTGTGTGTGTGTAGCTTTGGAGATGGAGACTCGTTCTGCGTTAGATGGAGTGAGAAATTGGAGATTCGCTCGTTAACTCACATCCACCAATGTTAACACCAGTCAGTCTAAACTCAATATCACATTCAAAATCAAATTAAAATGTTGAACCTGGTTATGCTAATGAAATGTGAAGGTCATGCAGACATACAGGCAGGAGACAGGAGACTATCAGGTAATATAATGTGTCATTTCCTCATCTTGTTTTAATTGTCTCCTTATATCCTATTCTCAGAGGAATCACTATCATGCCATCCCAGTGACCTCACACGGGTCACTATGACATCATGCTTTTGGAGAGGTGTTCAGCACTTGTGATGTCATGGACGAATGACAACAACACAGAGTTACAGACGTACTGTAAAGATGTACTTTGCTTCAAAATAAAATACTACTGTTAGGAATAATGGACCCAGCAGCCTAGTTAATTGGGTTTTGTCGAACTGAGTTGTACAGAATGATCAAAATGATGGTTTTATTTACAGTGTTGTATGCCCACAGTGCTAAAGTGATGCTGAAGATATTTACAAATTTGCAGTCCAGGAATGCAACAAAAATGTTGTAATTCCAAAGGTTGCAATTGATTAAAAAAAAAAGGCAGGACAAAAAGGATCCAATTGACGTATTGTAGTAACCCAACAACTACAAGGGCAAGATGTGCAAACACTGCAAAACCTGGAGAAAGACTCACACAACTGAGGCTAATACCTAAGAGCTAAAGTAACAGCACATTACCTATACACGATCAACAAACAAGAGCTTCAACTTGGGATCCTTCATTAGTGAAACTGTCATGTCCATTTGGGATATTACAACAAAGAAGTTACTGAAAACAACAAATACAGTTTTTCCCCCTCTGACGTTATTGCATGCGTGAATAAACACCATAAAATGTAGTTCACATTTTTTAACCACGCTGTCGGAGGCTCTACTCCATTTCTCTTCTGTTCAACAACAAAAACAATAATGAAGGCACTGCTGCGAATAGTGACGCTGTTTACCCTAATGTGGATTTGATCTTAATAACAAGGTTTAATAAACATTCATTTTACATCAACAAATATAATGCTGATTGGAAATTGTGTATGATGTGATAGGACATTTTGTAGGAAATTGTGAATGATTATCCCAAACAATGCATACACTGCACAGGTAAAGTAGTGCATGAGAGACAGGCGGGCGCACTCCAGAACATTCAAACTAAGGGCTTTGGTCTATGCATGACTATGAAGAAGCACTGTTGTTAAAAGCCTCTCTGGGAAAGGGGGCGGTATTTTCACGTCCGGATGAAAAGCTTGCCCAAAGTAAACTGCCTGCAACTCTGGCCCAGAAGCTAGGATATGCATATTATTAGTAGATTATGATAGAAAACACTCTGAAGTTTCTAAAACTGTTTGAATAATGTCTGTGAGTATAACAGAACTGATTTGGCAGGCGAAACCCCGAGCACAATCCATCCAGGGATTTTTTTTTTTAGGTCAATCTGTTTTCCATTGGTTTCCTATGGCAAGCCCGATTTAATAGAAATACTAGTAGAAAAAGCTTCCACTAGATGTCAACAGTCTTTAGACATTTTTCAATGTTTTTCTTTTGAGAAATGAAGAAGTAGCCCTTTCCTTTCTAGGTGTACAGCCAAGTGTACTCTTTTGTTTGGGGAGCGTGACCTGAAGCTCGCTCCACTTTCATTTTATCCTCTTGAGTATGTTCCGTCTTAAATTTTATCGATTAGTTACGTTTTAAAATACTTAAAGTTGGATTGGGAAAGTTGTTTGAAATGTTTGGACAAAGTTTACCAGTAATTTATTAGATATTTTTTAGTCATGCTGGGCGAGTTGGATCCGGTGTTTTTCTGAATCAAACTTGCCAATTAAATGGACATTTTGGGGATATAACAACAGAATTAATCGAACAAAAGGACCATTTGTGTTGTTTATGGGACATATTGGAGTGCCAGAAGAAGAACAGAAGAAGCTCTTCAAATGTAAGGCATGAATTATATCGTTATTTCTGAGTTTTGTGTCGCGCCTGGCGGGTTGAAATATGATTGTCATGCGTTTGTTTGATGGGGTGCTGTCCTCAGATAATCGCATGGTTTGCTTTCGCCGTAAAGCCTTTTTGAAATCTGACACGGTGGCCAGATTAACAAGAAGTTAAGCTTTAATTTGGTGTATTGCACTTGTGAATGTATGAGAGTTAAATATTTCTGATAATTATTTTTGAATTTCGCGCTCTGCAATTTCACCGGATTTTGTCAAATTGATCCCGCTAACGGGATTTGATCCATAAGCAAAAAATGCAAGTTCTCATCTGAACATTAATACAAATGCAACTTTAAATACTTATTTTAGTCAGTTAGTGCATTCATCTTAAGATAGCTTGGTGCGACAACCACATATCTCAGTCATACTAAGTACATTTGTCCTCTATAATGTCAGTGATAGTATAAAAAAAAAAATTAAAGTACGTGTGTTAGGGGCGATCGGCGCAGGTCCAAATTGTCACAACTACAAACTTTGCTCTAGAAATGGACAGACATTCTTGTTTTTACTCTGCTAGTGTTTTAGCTACTTTTTGAGGGATCTTTGTTTTGACGGATCCCAATGATCTGCTGTCTGCTTCACAGTGCTTTAGTCTTCTGGAATTAGTCTACTCATCACAGAGTAGCATGCCTGTTGGTTTCAATTCAAGAAAATAACTACAAAACTCAATAATACTTTTCATTAATAAGCAGTAGTAAATAACCCTATCTTGCATAATGTAGGCACTAATAGTGAATGAGTATTATAGCACTTAGAAAGCAATCAAGAATGTTATAAGCCTGTATAATGACTTATTAATGAAAGGTATTATAAAGTAAGAATATTACCATCTCAGTCCATAACTATTCAGGATAATGCAGTCTGAGAGAACCAGAATACATAGCTGCTGTAAATGATGGTTTCACTAGTTTTTTTCACTAAAACAAACATACAGTTCATTTACCATGGGGCTATCCCATTACTGTTTGTCCATCCCCCCCTGACAAGTCTAATCATACACTCTAGGAAATACTACAGGGATAGGAATATATCAAATATTAAAACACACGCAACATTGACATATATGAATATAACATGGCTGCTGTAAGAGACAAAAGGCTCAGAAACAGGCAATTTCCCAGCGTCTGGAGTCTAGACTGCTAAAATGGCAGTGTGTGTTGAAAATGAAACAGGCGTTATGGATAGTAGGGGTCTGGTGCTCTCTGCTCAATCTGTTATTGTCTGCTGCTGCTTGTGAGCGAAGTAGAGAGGTGGTCGGGACGGGTGCAGCGGAGAGTGGAGTGTGTGTCTGTGAGTCTGCGTGTCTGTGTGTGTGTGCAGCTCTTGCATGTGTGTGTTTTTGCCTTAATTTGTCTGCTCTGTTTGTCGAGTGGTCCAGTGGAGCGCGTGGTGACAGATGATGTAAATTATTGATTGCAGTCTTTCCTGTAGCTGAGTGTGGTGGGCCTTGTCCTCCTTCTCTCTCTCTCTCTTTCTCTCTCACTATCAATTCATTTTCAATTCAATTTAAGGGGCTTTATTGGCATGGAACACATATGTTCACATTGCCAAAATAACTGAAATAGATAATAAACAAACGTTAAATAAACAATAAAAAAAGAACAGTAAACATTACTCACAAAAGTTCCAGAAGAATAAAATATATTATGTGTACAGTTGAAGTCGGAGGTTTACATACACCTTAGCCAAATACATTTAAACTCAGTTTTCCACAATTCACTGACATTTACTCCTAGTAAAAATTCCCTGTTTTAGGTCAGTTAGGATCACCACATTATTTTAAGAATGTAAAACATCAGAATAATAGCAGAGAGAATGATTTATTTCAGCTTTTATTTCTTTCATCACATTCCCAGTGGGTCAGAAGTTTAAATACACTCAATTAGTATTTGGTAGCATCACCTTTCAATTCTTTAACTTGGGTCAAACGTTTCGGGTAGCCTTCCACAAACTTCCCACAATAAGTTGGGCTCCTGACAGAGCTGGTGTAACTGGGTCAGGTTTGTAGGCCTCCTTGCTCGCACACGCTTTTTCAGTTCTGCCCACACGTTTTCTGTGGGATTGCGGTCAGGGTGTTGTGATGGCCATTCCAATACCTTGACTTTGTTGTCCTTAAGCCATTTTTCCACAACTTCGGAAGTATGCTTGTGGTCATTGTCCATTTGGAAGACCCATTTGCGACCAAGCTTTAACTTCCTGAACGATGTCTTGAGATGTTACTTCAATATATCCACATATTTTTGCTCCCTAATGATGCCATCAATTTTGTGAAGCACACTCTCAGTCCCTCATGCAGCAAAGCACCCCCACAACATGATGCTGCCACACCCGTGCTTCACGGTTGGGATGGTGTTCTTCTTCTTCTTGCAATCTTCCCCATTTTTCTCCAAACATAACAATGGTCATTATGGCCAAACAGTTCTATTTTTGTTTCATCAGACCAGAGGACATTTCTCCAAAAAGTACAATCTTTGTCCCCATGTGCAGTTGCAAACCGTAGTCTGACTTTTTCTATGGAGATTTTGGAGCAGTGGCTTCTTCCTTGCTGAGCAGCCTTTCAGGTTATGTCGATATCGGACTCGTTTTGCTGTGGATATAGATACTTTTGTACCTGTTTCCTCCAGCATCTTCACAAGGTCCTTTGCTGTTGTTCTGGGACTGATTTGCTCTTTTCACACCAGATGAAGTACGTTCATCTCTAGGAGACACTATGCATCTCCTTCTTGAGCGGTATGACGACTGCGTGGTCCCATGGTGTTTATACTTGCATACTATTTCTTGTACAGATGAACGTGGTACCTTCAGGCGTTAGGAAATTGCTCCCAAGGATTAACCAGACTTGTGGAGGTCTACAATTTTTATTCTGAGGTCTTGGCTGATTTCTTTTGATTTTCCCATGATGTCAAGCAAAGAGGCACTGAGTTTGAAGGTAGGCCTTGAAATACATCCACAGGTACACCTCCAATTAACTCAAATTATGTTAATTAGCAGAAGCTTCTAAAGCCATGACATAATTTTCTGGATTTTTCCAAGCTGTTTAAAGGTGCAGTCAACTTAGTGTATGTAAACTTCTGACCCCCTGGAATTGTAATACAGTGAATTATAAGTGAAATAATTGTTGGAACAATTACTTGTGTCATACATAAAGTAGATGTCCTAACCAACTTGCCAAAACTATAGTTTGTTAACAAGAAATTAGTGGAGTGGTTGAAAAATGAGTTTTAATGATTCCAACCTAAGTGTATGTAAACTTCCGACTTCAAATGTATATAGAGTTTTGTGATGATGTGCAAATAGTTAAAGAACAAAAGGGAAAATAAATCAACAGAAATATTGGTTGCATTTACAGTGGTGCTTGTTCTTCAATGGTTGCCCTTTTCTTGTGGCAACAGGTCACAAATCTTGCTGCTGTGATTGCACACTGTGGTATTTCACCCAATATATATGGAAGATTATCAAAATTGGATTTCAAATTCTTTGTGGGTCTGTGTAATCTGAGTGAAATATGTGTCTCTATGGTCATACATTTGGCAGGAGGTTAGGAAGTGTCGATCAGTTTCCACCTCATTTTGTGGGCAGTGGGCACATAGCCTGTCTTCTCTTGAGAGCCAGGTCTGCCTACGGTTGCCTTTCTCAATAGCAAGGCTATGCTCACTGAGTCTGTACACAGTCAGAGATTTCCTTAATTTTGGGTCAGTCACAGTGGTCAGGTATTCTGCCACTGTGTACTCTGTTTAGAGCCAAATAACATTCTAGTTCACTTTTTTTGTAAATTCTTTCCAATATGTCAAGTAATTATCTTTTTGTTTTCTCTCTTGATTTGGTTGGGTCTAATTGTGTTTCTGTCCTTGGCTCTGTGGGGTCTGTTTGTTTTCATAAACAGAGCCCCAGGACCGGCTTGCTTAGGGGGCTCTTCTCCAGGTTAATTTCTCTGTAGGTGATGGCTTTGTTATTGAAGGTTTGGGAATCACTTCCTTTTAGGTGGTTGTAGAATTTAACGTCTCTTTTCTGGATTTTGGTCATTAGCGGGTATCGGCCTAATTCTGCACTGCATGCATAATCTGATGTCTCAATCCGGTGTTTGTCCCATTTTGTGAATGCTTGGTTGGTGAGCGGACCCCAGACCTCACAACCATGAAGGGCAATGGGTTCTATTACTGATTCCAGTATCCTAATTGGTATGTTCCTTTTGATGGCATAGAAACAGTGTCTCTCTCTCATCCCCCACCATCTCTCTCTCTCTCAAACCCCCATCCCATCCCTCCATTTCTCTCTGTCTCCCTCTATTTTCTTAACCTCCCCATCTCTTTCTCCCCTTCATCTGCTTTTACTCATCCTTTGCTTTAAAAACAATCCATGGGTGAGCCTGGAGACAGGGTTAACAGACTCCTACTCTCTCTCTCTTTGAATGACTCATGTTGCCAGCTCCCTCCCCTGGCCTGTCCTCTTGGTCTGACTCACATACTGTAGAAAGTCATCTCCTGAGAGCTGTTCTGCTCACTGGAACACTTTAATGTCATGACAGACTTACAACTCATGTTCCCCTGAGAGAGAGAGAGAGAGAGAGAGAGAGAGAGAGAGAGAGAGAGAGAGAGAGAGAGAGAGAGAGAGAGAGAGAGAGAGAGAGAGAGAGAGGGGGAGAGAGAGAGAGAGAGAGCGATAGAGAGAGAGAGCGCGAGAGAGCGCGAGAGACAGCAAGAGAGCGAGAGAGAGAGAGAGAGAGCGAGAGAGAGAGAGAGAGAGAGCGAGAGAGAGAGTGAGAGAGCGAAAGAGAGAGAGAGAGCGAAAGAGAGAGAGAGAGAGAAAGAGAGAGAGAGAGAGAGAGAGAGAGAGAGAGAGATAGTCTTACTGGGGTCTGACACGTAAGAAAAAATACATTACAGACAAGACTTTACAATTTACATCATTTTTAAAAACATTAACATGTAGTGTGTGTGTTTGCATCTATCAGTTCCACATACATGCCAGTACATACACACAAGTAGGTCACATGGGGGGGAGGTGTTGCTTGCACTAAATGAGATGGGAGGGAGTGCCATGGAAGGGAGTTCAATGCAATCATGACTCCGTATAGTACTGTACATTATCATCTGCTGTGGTCCCTCTCTTCCCTCTACCTCTCTTTGATTTTGCAGAAGTTATAGTATACTGGGATGGACCACCAGCCCTTGAACCACCAGATTAGCAGACAGGCCTTAAATGGCCTTATCACATCACCCAGCATAGTCCCTCTCCATCTCTCACTGTATGCCTTTTCTCTCTTTGTGCTTCAAAACCCTGTCTATGCCATTAGAGATGCTGCCTGCCTGGCTGAGGGTATGTATGTGAGTGTCTGTGTGTGTATGTGTGTTAGTATCTGAGTGTGTATGTGTGTTAGTGTCTGAGTGTGTGTGTGTGTGTGTGTGTGTGTGTGTGTGTGTGTGTGTGTGTGTGTGTGTGTGTGTGTGTGTGTGTGTGTGTGTGTTAGTGTCTGAGTGTGTGTTAGTGTCTGAGTGTGTGTGTGTGTGTGTGTGTGTGTGTGTGTGTGTGTGTGTGTGTGTGTTAGTGTCTGAGTGTGTGTGTGTTAGTGTCTGAGTGTGCGTGTGTGTGTGTTAGTGTCCGAGTGTGTATGTGTGTTAGTGTCTGAGTGTGTGTACGCCACCTTTGCCAGAGATGGCCAATGAGCCAGCGTATGAGAGTGTCAACAGGCACTTTTAGAGCCTGAAGGGTCTTGCTGCAAGTGTGTGTGATAGAAAGGCAGCGAGTCAACCAGGTGAGGCATCGATGATGGCAGGGCAAAGGGAGAAAAGAAACAATTACATCACAGATTTGTATTTATTTTTTACATCTCATCAATATTTCACAGCCCAGGCCTCGCCATCCACCAACCTCCACTGTGTTGTAGTCATCACAGGTTGTTGTTGTTGGGGGTTTCAGTGGGAGCTGAAAATAGTTATATTTCTCGCACTCCATTTCCTCCGGCCACTTTTAAACCAGAGGGGCTACAGGTTGGCCCGACAAGGTAGAGACTGCAGGGCTGGAGGAGAGGATAGAGGGTATCCAAGTGGAGAGTAAGTGTGTACACCTCTCTCTTCTCCCCCTTCTTCTCTGCTGGGTGGCCATTCCCCCTCCTCTTCCTCCTTCTCTTCTTCTCGTCCTCCTCTCCTTCTCTACTCCAATTCGTATTCCCCTCTACCCCCTCCTTTTTTGGGGCTCTGAGGAGCATTGATTTCTCCATTGGGCAGCACTCCAAAGCCACCCCTCTCACCCCTACCACCCTGTCCCTCTCCGTCTCATTATCTCTCCCTCTGCTTGGTCAGCCTGTCCAGTGGGAGCAGGTCCGGGAAGAGTCAGTGGGCTGTCTGTCTATTAGCACTGAAAATGGCTGAGCTAGCTAACCTAAGGTGACCAGATTTCTGAAAGGAAAACCGGGGACATTTCCAGCTCGGGGTCAATATATCATTAAAATATCCAATGTTATTATCTATGAACTAAAAAAGGGGGACAATTCCAGTTTCATGTATTTAGTCTAACAGGCCCACTGAGAGAAAACAACTATATTACAGATACACTACAGACAAGACAGAACTGTCCGATCTGAACAGCCATTCAGTGGTCCTGGTAGTCTGGGTAGAATAAGAGCAGAAGTAAAATGAGCAAAATTGAAAAAACAGACAATGGTATATGTGAAATAATTAACAGCATAATAAAGAAATAAGACGATGATGAGATTGGTAACATAATATACTATACCAACCTAATCTGGATATTTCTCAGAAGAATGTATTTTCAGGATTTTTCTGTCTTTGGCCAGTTTCTCCATGAACTCCTGGCAGGGGAGGTTGAAGTTTGTCTTCACAACAGACGCTAATCTAGGCAGGTTAGTGTGTGGGATGTTGTTCTCTTTAAAGTGGGTAGCCACCGTGCTCCATCTCTGACTAAGCTATGTCTCAGATGTTTTCCATTCTTCAAGCGATCCCCCCTTTAGGAACTCTTGCAGGCCAGTAACCTAGTCACACAATGCATCCTCATTGATGGTCACATTGGGGCATTTTTCCTGCAGTGTGCCTGCTGCCTTCTGGATCTCTTCATGCTGAGCTTGCCTTTTTAAAAGGAGACAATGTAAATCTTTTAGATTATCTGTGTGCTTTCCCCATGCTTGCAAGTAGTTCACAGCCGTAGTGAAGAACGATTGGGATGTTTTGAGAAAGCTCTCTTTAGACATTGTCCTCCAGCTCTCTCAGAAGTCCTCTGACCAAAACTGGAATGAAGTTGTCATCACGTCAATTTTGCCTCAACGTTTCACAGAATTGCAGCTGACTCCACAGCACAGCGGTCCTGGCCTTCAAGCATCTTGATAGTGTCACTGAATATGTCAGGTTTTCATGGACAAAGGCCAGCCAAAGTTCAGTTTGTGGATCTATCTATATAATAAATTGTGACATTATAACATCACTAGCTAGTATCTCAATTGTAACTTACCTGGTTTGAAAAGACGTTTGTGGTGATGTTGTGGATTCACTTGACACTTGCTAGCTTCTGGCCGAGTTTTCCACAGCAGTTT
Source organism: Oncorhynchus clarkii lewisi (assembly GCF_045791955.1). Classification (NCBI taxonomy): domain Eukaryota; kingdom Metazoa; phylum Chordata; class Actinopteri; order Salmoniformes; family Salmonidae; genus Oncorhynchus; species Oncorhynchus clarkii. The sequence goes on from NC_092156.1 coordinate 34,117,294, forward strand.
TCTCTAAAACTATCGCGAGCAAGTAGTTAGTAGAAGAAGAAGAGTGAATGAAGCTGATATAGCAACCAGCCCCATCTGTTGGCCAAAACAAGCACAACATGATTGAGACGTTAACCGGTAGGCTCTGCTGCCCGGTCTTTCTTACCACGTAAAATATTATTTCACTTTGCGGTCTGTTTTTAACGCACAGTTACAAACGGGGACATTTCCGAGGACAGCTCCAGCCGTGGACATGCCACCAAAAACGGGGACTGTCCCCAGAAAACAGGGACGTCTGGTCACTCTAATTAATCCCACTCTCAGTACACTAACTAGTTTAGCTATCCCCACTGAGCTAGCTAACCCAACTCTCAGTACACAGGCTAGCTTAACTATAGCTATCCCCACTGAGCTAGCGAATCCTACTCTAATCCCAGACCTGCTGCCTAAAACCCTTCACTCCCCACTGGAACTGGAGAAAGACAGGTAGATGCCCCCAATGCCCTCCTTACTGTACCTCCCCTCTGGTCGAACATGGGTCTGTTTTACCTAACTAGTAACTAGAAAAACATATGAGGAATTTTAGAGCGATGTTGTGTTCAGCAAAGTACAGAATTGTCAAGCCATGGCCTTGGCGGATTTGAATAGGATCTGATGCGGTTGTCCAGGTCTGAATCTGAGCCTAATGTGTTGATCTCTCCTAACCTGGCTGGAAACAAACCCTCACAGCCCAGCCCAAAATCTGAAATACAAACCAATGATTTAATGGCAAAGCTAAATTCCAAGTTTGTAATGCTGCTTTGGCCATATATATCTAAGAGGATCTCAAAAGCAACATTTGGAGGTAGATTTTTTTTGCGAACAGAAATATGTGATTCTTAATGTGAGAGCAAAAGTAAGGTGTGTGTGTGTGAGAGAGACTGCGTGTCTGTGCAAGTGCGCGTGTGTATGCATGTGTGTGTTGATTATGCCTCTTGCCTTATAGATTGCCGTTGCTGGTTGTGTGAGGCAGGTCCTGGAGCTAAAGGTGGTGTACCCCTGCTCAGCCCTAATGGCAGTAATCAGAATGCACAATCCTGCATCCAGGTCTGCCCAGGCAAAATCAATACTAGCCTCGGACTGCCTTAGCGCTCGCTCACACACACACACTGAGTGATCATAAAACCACTCTTTTCTATCCAGTATTGATTTGTCAATAAAATACCTCTTGGAGAAGATAGAGAGTACATTATTGTGTCATAAGAGGCTTTTTGTTGAGATGAAGTATGTCAACACTCTGTAACTTTGTGGCTGAGTACCTCATGGCGCCAAATGAGTAGCAGGGGCAACATGGATCAAGGCATCTTAATATACATACTGTATCTACATTATACAGTACAACCGTCAGGGCCTGGCTGAATATGTCAAATGTATTCAATCGTTCAGAAGATGAGTATTAATGAAACAGATGAGCAGGATCATTGATTAATTGTCCATTAATCTGCTCTGTTGATGTACTCTACAGTAATGATACAGTATTAGTGATCTCTTGGTAAATAGATTTTATCTCAATGAGACTAACTTCATAAACCATGGGGTGGTTGAAATGATCTATGTACAGTGTGAGGTTGAAGACAGGGACAACTGTGGATACTGTAGTATAGTGGAGCTTTCCAAGCCATTGATCACCACAGGTGTAGCCTGCCTGCGTTGTGCATGTCGCCATCCACAGCCAAGACCTTATTGATTCCTGGACGGACATCGATCACATGCACAATTAATTGTTCTTCGAGGCGTAGCACCCCAGATCATGAGCTTGTTTTGGATGGAAATCAATAACAAGGGAGAGGAGGGGAGGGGGGTTGGAACATTCCAGTAATAACTCTGAGATGTGCCCAAGAGAAGAGAGGATGAGGGTCCCCTAAAATCACAGTTTACTGTGATAACAGGGTAGTGCTCCACTTTCAGGGTGTGTGTGTGTGTTCGTGCGTGCATGTGTGTGCGTGTGCACGCGTGTGTATGTGTGTGTGTTTGTCCCCGCAAGGATAGTAAAACACAGACAATTCTCCCACGTGGGGACATTTCCCACTTCCCCATGAGGACAAAGGCTACTTTAAGCTTACGGGTTAGGTTTAGGTTTAGAATTAGGATTAGAATTAGAGTTAGGGTAAGGGTAAGGTGTTAGTGTTTAGGTTTAGGGTTAGGTTTAGGATTAAGGTAAGGGTTAGGGTCAGGGAAAATAGGATTTTGAATGGAAATTATTTTTAGGTCCCCATGAGGATAGAAGAACGTGTGTGTGTGTGTGTGTGTGTGTGTGTGTGTGTGTGTGTGTGTGTGTGTGTGTGTGTGTGTGTGAGAGAGAGAGAGAAACAGTGGAGACCAGGGAGTGAGCTGATTATTGATGGGTTTTCTGCACAAAAATGTGACAGTAAATTTTTAATTTAGCTGGAATTGAACCAGACAACGCTGGGCTAACTAATCAATACATGGCAAAGGCAAGCCAGTGTCTGATCAGACAAGTGTGGGATTGTAAAAACACACACACACACACACACGCTCGCACACAAACCTACACACACAAACACACACTAAAAGTGGAACACTACAAATTCACCATTTTGTGATTGTGTTTAGCATTATCGTATTTAGGCAGAGTCTGTGCTGTGAGGAGAAGAATCACGTGGCACATTTAGTTTTGTGAACATGGACAATGTTATTTCTTTGTACTTTGTATTGCATTGTTGTAGCTGTTAGTTGTATTACTCCAAGACACACATCCATTAATGATTCAGAAAAATACATTGTAAGCTTAAGCTATCATTGTTCATGAAATGCATGAGTAGTTGTTACTACAGTAGCTCTGTTCTGTTGAGCACTCAACTTGGAAATGGAATCAATGTGATTTTCCTTACAATAACAACTGCAATAGGAACTAGAGGAGGGAAATGTCTCCATTAAATTAATTCTACAGCAACTGGAGCCTAAGGATCTGGCCTTGGCAATATGGGCACTGACAACGGAGACAACATTTTAAGTTAATTTCCTACAATTCTACACATTTTGCCATGGGACATAGAGAAAATATTGCAGTTTTAAAACACGTTTTTGGCAATTGTACAAATTTTACCATGGGGCGGAGAGAGAAAATGTGCAGCTTTACATCTAAATTCCTGCAATTGTATACATTATGCCATGACTTATTCCATTTTAATATAGTCAGACTAAAAAAATAAATGGGGACCTACTGGAGGTGCCCGGTTGGTAGTCGGACATGATTACAACAAGTTTAGATAGCTGGCTAGACTAACTTACCAACCTAAAAATTGTTAACTGACCTGATACATAGCTAAAAACTGCTGATGCACGACCAAATTTTAAAATGACACCTTGTGTATTCTTCTATTCTAACTCTCAACAGTAAGTTGACACCCTGAATGAGTTCCTAAAATATATAAATAATCGGGTCGTGGGCCCCGTAGCGGCCAGGGGCCCTAAGAGCCGCTTATGTTGCTTATGCCTGGAGCCCGGCCCTGATGCTAGATGAAGATCGCTGATGCGAGGGGCAGAAATGAAAGGGAAAAAAAGCTACCAAACAAACCTCCAATGACTTCTGTGAAATTAACATTTTTCCCAATATACCCACCAGAGAGATAAAGTGAGTGAGAGAAAGCAAGGGAGAGGGAGAGAGAGAGAAGAAAGAACATGAAGAGGGATAGGAATCAGAGATATGAGTGATGAATCATCAAGCCTCTGACAGGGGAGATAGTGAGAAAGAAAGAACGAGATGATCGATGCTCACAAACCTTGTCTTTATGAAATAAAGATACAGAGAGAGAGTGAGTGAGATAGAGAGAGAGAGGACTGCAGAACCCTCTACTCTAATAAACATCTCTTTAACTTAGCCCACTCACAACAAAGCAGCGGGCTGACTCCCACCGATCTGTCAGGCTCCGCCAGCCTCCACGCAGCCCTGCTCTACTCTACTCTACTGTAGCTTCTTCACAGAGAGAGATGCTCCTCCATGTGATCAATAATATATGGGCCTGTCTCATACCCTGCAGTAGGCCAGCACATTAGGTAATGCAGGAGCTACATTTAACTAGATGGGCTTGTTAATGCCTCCCCCTGGGAAGGGCCCAGTGGGTACCAGGGAGGGGAAGTAATGTTTGCAGATTGCAGATCACAGTGCACTCCATGCGGGCCAGGCACACCGTGGTGGCTTCATGCTGGGAGTGATGGGGATTGGCACTCACCCCCTCCATTCTCGGAAACCGAACTCTTACGCCTTCTTTTACCTCTACCTCCTCTTCCTCCATTTCTCTTCTTCATCCATGCCTATGTAACAGTATAACTTTAGACCGTCCCCTCGCCCATACCCGGGCGGTATCCAGGGACCCTCTGCACACATCAACAACAGTCACCCACGGAGCATCGTTACCCATCGCTCCACAAAAGGGGAACCTTGAACCACTACTTCAAGGTCTCAGAGCAAGTGACGTCCCCGATTGAAACGCTATTTAGCGCGCACCACCGCTAACTAGCTAGCCGTTTCACATCCGTTACACCTATACCCCATATCCTCAGCCTAACCCCTCCATATCCCTGTCCCCGTCTTCTTTCCACAACCTTTCCCTGCTCCTTACTTCCACTACCCTTATCCCTTTCCTTGCTTTCCCCCTTCCACATGCTATCCGGAAGCCTTATTGGGTTTTTACATTTTAAGGAAGATGCATGGGCTAAATTGTTGGAGCTTCCCGAGTATCCCCTAGAATAAACATTGGACATATGCATGTAGCATAGTACCAATGTGAATGTCATAGCCATTGGCAGAAACATTGATGTACAACGTCTTTAAATGGTAGGATATGCAGCACCATGGAGGTTCAGTGTGGTAATCTGCATACAGAAACAGCACCAAACATCACGTAGCCTATATCTCAAATCAAATGTTATTGATCACATACACATGGTTAGCAGATGTTAATGCGAGTGTAGCGAAAATGCTTGTGCTTCTAGTTCCGAAAGTGCAGTAATATCTAACACGTAATCTAACAATTCCCCAACAACTACCTAATACACACAAATCTAAAGGGGTGAATGAGAATATGTGCATATAAATATATGGATGAGCGATGGCCGAGCGGGATAGGCAAGGTGCAATATATGGTATAAAATACAGTATATACATATGAAATGACTTTGCAAGATAAACATTATTAAAGTGGCATTATTTAAAGTGGCATTGTTTAAAGTGACTAGTGATTAATTTATTAAAGTGGCCAGTGATTGGGTCTCAATGTAGGCAGAGCCTCTCTGAATTAGTGATTGCTGTTTAGCAGTCTGATGGCCTTGAGATAGAAGTTGTTTTCAGTCTCTCGGCCCCAGCTTTGATGCACCTGTACTGACCTCACCTTCTGGATGGTAGCGGTGTGAACAGGCAGTGGCTCAGGTGGTTGTTGTTCTTGATGATCGTTTTGGCCTTCCTGTGACATCGAGCGCTGTAGGTGTCATGGTAGTTTGTCCCTGGTGATGTGTTGTGCAGACCGCACCACCCTCTGGAGAGCCTGGCGGTTGAGGGAGGTGCACTTGTCGTACCAGGCGGTGATACAGCCCGACAGGATGTTCTCGATTGTGCATCTGTAAAAGGTTGTCAGGGATTTGCGTGACAGGCATTAACATAAAACTTTCCACCTTCTCTACTGCTGTCCCTTCGATAGTGGGGTGCTCCCTCTGCGGCTTCCTGAAGTCCACCATCTCTTTTGTTTTGTTGACGTTGAGTGCAAGGTTGTTTTCCTGACACCACACTTTGAGTGCCCTCCCCTCTTCCCTGTAGGTTGTCTCGTCGTTGTTGGTGATCAAGCTCACTACTATTGTGTCGTCTGCAAACTTGATGATTTAGTTGAAGGCGTGCATGGCCATGCAGTCGTGTGTGAACAGGGAGTACAGGAGGAGGCTGAGCACACACCCTTGTGGGGCCCCAGTGTTGAGGGTCAGCGAAGTGGAGATGTTGTTTACTACCTTCACCACCTGGGGGCGGCCCAGGGCCTCCAGCTTGATGATGAGCTTGGAGGGTACTATGGTGTCGAATGCTGAGCTGTAGTAAATGAACAGCATTCTTACATAGGTATTCCTCTTGTCCAGATGGGATAGGGCAGTGTGCAGTGTAATGGGGATTGCATCGTCTGTCGACCTGTTGGGGTGGTATGCAAACTGAAGTGGGTCAAGGGTGGCAGGTAAGGTGGAGGTGATATGTCCTTGACTAGTCTCTCAAAGCACTTCATGATGACAGAAGTGATTGCTACAGGGCGGTAGTCATTTAGTTCAGTTATCTTTGCCTTCTTGGGTACAGGAACAATGGTGGCCATCTTGAAGCCTGTGGGGACAGCAGACTGGGATAGGGAGCAATTGAATATGTTTGTAGACACACCAGCCAGCTGGTCTGCTCATGCTCTGAGGACATGGCTAGGGATGCTGTCTGGGCCAGCAGCCTTGCGAGGTTTTAACATGTTTATGACGTGTACTCACGTCGGCCACGGAGAAGGAGAGAAGGGGGGGTGCAGTCCTTGTTAGCGGGCCGCGACGGTGCCACTGTATTATCCTCAAAGCGGGCAAAGAAGGTGTTTAGTTTTTCTGGAAGCGTGACGTTGGTGTTCATGAAATGGCTGGTTTTCTTTTTGTAGTCCGTGATTGCCTGTAGACCCTGCCACATACATCTTGTGTCTGAGCCGTTGAATTGCGACTCCACTTTTTCCCAGTACCGGCATTTTGCTTGTTTGATTGCCTTGCGGAGGGAATAACTACACTGTTTATATTCAGCCATGATCCCAGATCTCTTTCCATAGTTAAATGCGATGGTTCGCACTTTCAGTTTTGCGTGAATGCCGCTAACCATCCAAGGTTTTTCGTTAGGGTAGGTTTTAATAGTCACAGTGGGTACAACATCTCCAATGCACTTCTTTATAAACTCACTCACCGAGTCAGCTTAAAGGTCAATGTTCTTCTCTGAGGCTGACTGGACGATATCCCAGTCCGCGTGATCAAAACAATCTTGAAGAGTGGATTCCGATTGGTCAGACCAGCGTTGAATGGTTCTCGTCACTGGTACATCCTGTTTGAGTTTCTGCCTATAAGATGGTAGGAGCAAGATGGCGTCATGGTCGGATTTGCCGATGGGAGGGCGGAGGAGGGCTTTCTATACATCGCGGAAGTTAGAGTAGCATTGATCGAGTGTATTACCCCCACGCATAGTGCAATCAATATGCTGATAGAATTTAGGTAGCCTTGTTCTCAAATGTACTTTGTTAACATCCCCAGCTATAATAAATGCAGCCTCAGGATATATGGTTTCCAGTATACATAGAGTCCAGTGAAGTTCCTTGAGGGCCGTCTTGGTGTCTGCTTGAGGGGGAATGTACACAGCTGTGATGATAACTGACGAGAATACTCTTTGGAGGTAATATGGCAGGCATTTGATTGTAAGGAATTCTAGGTCGGTAAGCAGATGGACTTGAGTTCCTTGTTATGATTACACCATGAGTTGTTAATCATGAAGCATACACCCCTAACCCTTCCTCTTCCCAGAGAGGTGTTTATCTCTGTCTGAGCCATACATGGAGAAGCCCGGTGGCTGAACCGATTCCGACAACATATCCTGAGAGAGACATTTTCTGTGAAACAGAGTCTATCTCTGATGTCTCTCTGGAAGGCAACCATTGCTCGAATTTCATCTACCTTGTTGTCAAGAGACTGGACATTGGCGTGTAGTATACTTGGGAGCGGTGGGCGATGTGCACGTCTACAGAGCCTGACCAGGAGGCCGCTCCGTCTGCCCCTTCTGCGGCGTCGTTGTTTTGGATCGCCTGCTGGAATTAGCTCCATTGTCCTGGGTGGTGGTCCAAACAGAGGATCCGCTTTGGGAAAGTCGTATTCCTTGTTGTAATGTTGGTAAGTTGACATGGCTCTTATATCCTATAGTTCTTCCCGGCTGTATGTAATAAGATTCAAGATTTCCTGGGGTACAATGTAAGAAATAATACATACACATTTTTTAAATACTACATAGTTTCCTAAGAACTCAAATCGAGGCGCCATCTTGCAAGGACACAGCAGGATATGTTCCTATTTGATTATTTTAATGTTCTTTATCCTGAACCAGGGGGCTTTGGGAGTCTTGACCAGCTCACACCCAAGCCTCGGCCCTCCTCCAAAGGGACCTTCGCTCTCCCTCATGGCCGCTCCTGCCTACACTCTCTGGTTGGTTCTCTGTGGGGATTTAAAAGGGCCCTTCAATTAGCCTTGGGGGGAAGTGCCTGTCGGAATGAGATTGTGTGTGGTTGTCCCACTCTGCATGCGGGCACTGACGCAGGGCCATGGCTCGGGTCCTGAACCACAGCTCCACCAGCTCTCTAATGTCTGAGGCGTACGCCTCGCTGAGTGACACGCTGTTTGCGAAAGAGAATGGAGGAGAGGGGAAAGGGAAAGGGAGAGAGGAAGGAGAAATAAGGAAAGAGTGTGAGAGAGATGGGGCAATGGACTGTAAGAGAGAGAGATAGATGTGGTGGTGGTGTGTGTGCGAAAGCGAGATAGAGATGGTCTCTGTTTCTAAATGTGTTCCGTTCCTTTTGGCTGGTGTCTAATGATTGCTGATAGATAGGGGGAAGTGGTGGAGAGGAGGTGAGTGGGGGGTGAGAGAGGGGGCGAGGAGGGGGGATGATGAACGGGTGAGGAAGAGTGATGGCAGGTGTGACTGTCAGGTCCAATCAGGGCTCTGTGCCCAATAACCACGAAAAGAACAGGCGAAAGAGCACTCGTCCACCGCTTTCCACCCCTTTCCTCACTTACCCCTCTTTTGCCCCTCTCCTTCCTCCTCTTCCCTCCATTTCCATCTTCACCTCTGCTATACTCCTCCCCTTTTCTGGTGTTCTTTCACCCTCTCCACACCTGTCGACTCGATTATGTAAATGAGCATCGGCGGCGTACCCCTAAAAAGCAGATTATGGCTGGAGTGGCTCTTGATTGTGACACAGTTATTCCATTGGGGGAAGGAGAGGGGCAGTATTTGCACCATCATTTGCATCATTTGGAGAGGTCTGTCCCTCCTGTAACCCCCTGTGTGTGTGTGTTCCAAGGGGGGGCACGATGTATCATATAGCAAGCTTCTTAGTGGGTCTACTTAGTGGGTTTCGCTCTCTCTTTGTCTCTCACTCTCTCTCTGTGTAGCAGGATGTCCCATGGAGGATGATGCAATGCCACTCTGCTCCTGGTTTCTGTACACCAGAGAATGGCCACAGTGTGACTGACTGCCATGTTCCCGTTAAGCCCCTGTCTGGGATCTGGGAGAGACCACATACATAGAATCAGACATATAGGACCATCCACAGGCTGCCTGGCAGGCACCCATTAAGGGACACACTGCTAGATTTGTTTTTACTCTCCGTTTGACTGTCTGTAATAGTAAAGTGTTGGCCTACTTTCAAAGTCTTGCCGTCTTGGCATTTGACAGACATGTTTAAAGAATTTTTTTATTTCAGCTGGCGAATAAATGTAAGCTTCCATTTGATGGGTTTAGCTGTATTTCTAACAGTGTTGGGTGTTGCCCACAACCCTACCTTTTTGCTGTGAAGTGCCATTGGATTTTGCTACTGCAAAAAGTTTCAGAGAGAGAAATATACACAGAGAGAGAGAGAGCGAGAGAGCGAGAGAGCGAGAGAGCGAGAGAGCGAGAGAGAGAGAGAGAGAGAGAGAGAGATGCAGTGATGGGATAGGAGGGGAAGTCTCAGGCAATGATACCATTGTACAAAGCTTTAATTTTTCAAAAAGACTTGATTCATAAAATATGCATGCTGTCTCATTTTGCAGACAAGGTTTGAATATTGTAACTGTTACTATTCAAAGCTGAGGCTGTTTTTTGCCGTCTTTGACATTTCACTCATTTAGCAAACGCTCTTATCCAGAGCACCTTCGAATAGGAAGAGCACACATCCCTGGCACTGCAAACGCTCTTATCCAGAGCACCTTCGAATAGGAAGAGCACACATCCCTGGCGTTGCAAACGCTCTTATCCAGAGCACCTTCGAATAGGAAGAGCACACATCCATGGCACTGCAAACGCTCTTATCCAGAGCACCTTCAAATAGGGAGAACACACATCCCTGGCACTGCAAACGCTCTTATCCAGAGCACCTTCGAATAGGAAGAGCACACATCCCTGGCGTTGCAAACGCTCTTATCCAGAGCACCTTCGAATAGGAAGAGCACACATCCCTGGCACTGCAAACACTCTTATCCAGAACACCTTCGAATAGGAAGAGCACACATCCCTGGCACTGCAAACACTCTTATCCAGAGCACCTTTGAATAGGAAGAGCACACATCCCTGGCACTGCAAACACTCTTATCCAGAGCACCTTCGAATAGGAAGAGCACACATCCCTGGCACTGCCAACACTCTTATCCAGAGCATCTTCGAATAGGAAGAGCACACATCCCTGGCACTGCAAATGCTCTTATCCAGAGCACCTTCGAATAGGGAGAACACACATCCCTGGCACTGCAAACGCTCTTATCCAGAGCACCTTCGAATAGGGAGAGCACACATCCCTGGCACTGCAAACGCTCTTATCCAGAGCACCTTCGAATAGGAAGAGCACACATCCCTGGCACTGCAAACGCTCTTATCCAGAGCACCTTCGAATAGGAAGAGCACACATCCCTGGCGCTGCAAGCGCTCTTATCCAGAGCACCTTCGAATAGGGAGAGCACACATCCCTGGCGCTGCAAACGCTCTTATCCAGAGCACCTTCGAATAGGGAGAGCACACATCCCTGGCGCTGCAAACGCTCTTATCCAGAGCACCTTCGAATAGGGAGAGCACACATCCCTGGCGCTGCAAACGCTCTTATCCAGAGCACCTTCGAATAGGGAGAGCACACATCCCTGGCGCTGCAAACGCTCTTATCCAGAGCACCTTCGAATAGGGAGAGCACACATCCCTGGCACTGCAAACGCTCTTATCCAGAGCACCTTCGAATAGGGAGAGCACACAACCCTGGCGTTGCAAACGCCATTCTCTACCAACTGAGCCACAGGGATCTACAATCTATGATCCTCGGCTGAGAGAGGAGGGGAAAGAGAGACAGCTACAGCTTAACCCCTGCCTCTATGTCTCTGTGAGAGTCTGTCTCTACTGCCTGCATGTCAACAGTCACTTATCAACCTCTGAGCTGTTGTGGGGAGGATCATGCAATTATTATTTTGTAATTCCTACACATTCTACAGTCAAAAAATTCTAACCTTTGTCTCTTCTTACTCTATCTGGCCATGACGAAAGTATAGATCTGTAACTTCATGATGACCTCAGTAGCACACACAAACACACATTACTTTTCATCTGTTTGTGTGCTGTGGTTATTGAGGCTGGTTAGGTCTGGGTCCTGGGTGTGAGGTCTTGTAGAAGAACGTAAGTATTGTATGGAGTACCATATTTCTCTCTCTAGGAGGTGAAGAGGTCAATAACCCATGTCTTTGAAGAGGATGAAGAGTGTGTGTGTGTGTGTGTGTGTGTGTGTGTGTGTGTGTGTGTGTGTGTGTGTGTGTGTGTGTGTGTGTGTGTGTGTGTGTGTGTGTGTGTGTGTGTGTGTGTGTGCCTGTAGGCATGCGTGTGTGTATTTGTGTTGATTGTCTGAAGGTTGATGTCCACCTGTCTAACTTGACCTCCACTTTACTCTGGTACTGTATATACTTTACTTCTCAGACTGGCATTCAAAGATCATCTGCGTTTCCTCATAGATTTGTCAGCAGTAGGCCTATTGTTTTTAAAGTACAGCACATCGATTCAGTATATATATTATTTTAACATACTTACATAGCACTTTAACACAGTGTTTTTCAGTCGGGTGGTACAGGGGAGGCCACAGTGCATGCTGTTCACTGGGCATGATGATAATGCAACATAATTTATGCTAAGCTAAGCAAACATCCAGTCAAGAAAAAGTAATGAGCTAAATGCTGAAGGTCAGGTGTTTTTTGTCCATTGAAATGGTCACACTGAGTCTGATGCACTGTAGGAGTCCTGGTAGAACACTGTGTAGTAGCTGTAACAGACTGACCCGTATTAAACTGCATTCAGACACAGTTATGTAGCTCACTGTACCTCCAGGTCTCTTTACCCCAGGCTTTGTCCTCCTGGCTAATGCACACAAGCGGGTGGTGATAGCTGGCATGGGTGCAGCGTGAGCTAAATAGAGATGAGCTGAGCTGAGTAGCAGCCATGTAGAGTAGGGTGATGGTCTGTCTGTCTGAGCGTGTGTTAATTAACCAACCAATGTCAAGGTGGAGCCATGAGGAGAGAGGGGAGGAGAGGGGAGGGGAGAGAAGGGAGAGAGGGGAGATAGGGGAGAAAGCGGAGAGGGGGAGAGAGGTTGACATCCTTGCTAATTCGCTGACATGGGGGCGAGGGGAGGGTTGGCCTCTAATAATATTGTTTCTTGAAGGAGCAGCAGTAGCTATGAGAGGAACAAAAGTAACTGTGCCCCGCAAATCCTGTAGCCAATTAGTCTGTATGAATAATTAAAGATCATTGTCTGTGCTGGGCGGCTGCAGATTGAGTTTCCCTCTGCCAGGCTAGATTGTTATGACAAGTAGTGACTACATAATGATATTAGGGATTAATAATTTAAGGCAGTCTGTGTTGCTGCAGGTGACGGGGCCTGCAGTAAACCCACTCTCTCTATACCACAAATTACAGTGGGTCAGAAATCAGAAATGGAAATTGAAATGTGGGTGTGCGCATTCGGTGTGTGTATTTCAGTTTGTGTGTGTGTGTGTGTTGTGTGCATGAGCGCATGTGCATGCATGCATGCATGCATGCGTGCATGGTGGTGTGTCTGTGAGTGTGTGTTAGCCACTTAGATTATAGGAGTTAGGTTGATTGACTATGGGGGTAAGCTAGTCTTGCTGGCTAGCAGTGGCACATCTGCTATAATGGTGAAGAAGACTACACAACAAAGGAGAGTGGTGCTGAGTGTTATCTGTGTCACAGTACAGGGGGGTAGGGGATGGAGGAGATGGCAGGCAGTAGGGGGGTTGAAAGGTAGAAGGACAGCTGTGGCATCCATGTGCCAAACCACTACCACCACCAAGACCATAGCACCACATGCCTTTATGGCTTCTGCACCAGTAGGCCCAGCCTAATGGACCCAGCCTACCCATCAGGTCTGTCCACTGGGCCCCCTGGGAGAGCTGCACGCCCAGGTCTCTGCAGCGTGGGGAGGCCCTCTGTCACAGTGACAGACGCCGGATGACAGATCCTTTCCAACCAGGAGGGCTTGGTGGTCTCTCTGGTGCAGCTCCACATCTGGGCCCAGCTGGCACTGTCTGACGGTCTGTCTGACTCTCACCCATCAGCTGGAATTGAATTTGAATTCCTGCAGAGCAGAAAGGGGGAAAGAGAGAGATATAGGGTAGAGAGAGCAAGAGAAAGAAGGGAGAGTGAGTTGAGTGAGTGAGTGAGTGAGTGAGTGAGTGAGTGAGTGAGTGAGTGAGTGAGTGAGTGAGAAAGGGAGACTGGAAACATCAGTCAGTGTTTTAGTGTGATTGCTAGTGCAAGTGTGAGGAGTGTGGAATGGGAGAAGGATGGGAGAGCTCAGAGGAGATCTCTTTAAAAGGAGCAGGGAATCCATAATTCCTTTTGATAAGCTCATAGACCAGAGAGAGGCAGCAGACATTTTCCACAGACATTTTCCAAGTGTAGATCTCCTTGTGGCAAACCTTGGCTTCTCCCAGTAGAGTAGTATTACTCAGGGTAAAACCAGAGATTGGGGAGTGTTAGATTTGAACACAAACCTTATTGAATCCTATATATGAGTCTCTCAGACAGTTTATGGCAGCTGTCAATAAATTCAGCTCATTTGAGGGCAAAGAGGAGGCTTATTTGCTTTAGGTACAGTATAAAAGGTTGCAAGTTGGAAGATGGCAGCTTCATTTAATAGTACCCGCAAAACACTGGTCTCAACGTCAACAGTGAAGAGGCGACTCCAACATGCCATTGCAACACAGGAGTGATGGTTGCTGATAATGGGCCTCTGTACGCCTATGTAGATATTCCATTAAGAATCAGCCGTTTCCAGCTACAATAGTCATTTACAACATTAACAATGTCTACACTGTATTTCTGACCAATTTGATGTTATTTTAATGGACAAAATATGTGCTTTTCTTTAAAAAAAAAAGGTCATTCATAAGTGTCCCCAAACTTTTGAACTGTACTGTATATGCAGTAACACAGTTGAAGTCGGAATGTTTACATACACTTAGGTTGGAGTCATTAAAACTTGCTTTTCAACCACTCCACTAATTTCTTGTTAACAAACTATAGTTTTGGCAAGTTGGTTAGGACATCTACTTTGTGTATGACACAAGTAATTGTTCCAACAATTGTTATCAGACAGATTATTTCACTTATAATTCACTGTATTACAATTCAAGTGGGTCAGAAGTTTACATACACTAAGTTGACTGTGCCTTTAAACTTGGAAAATTCCAGAAAATGATGGCTTTAGAAGCTTCTGCTAATTAACATAATTTGAGTCAATTGGAGGTGTACCTGTGGATGTATTTCAAGGCCTACCTTCAAACTCAGTGCCTCTTTGCTTGACATCATGGGAAAATCAAAAGAAATCAGCCAAGACCTCAGAATAAAAATTGTAGACCTCCACAATTCTGGTTCATCATTGGGAGCAATTTCCAAACGCCTGAAGGTACCACGTTCATCTGTACAAGAAATAGTACACAAGTATAAACACCATGGGAACACGCAGCCGTCATGCCGCTCAGGAAGGAAACTCCAAGAGATGAAAAGTGCAAATCAATCCCAGAACAACAGCAAAGGACCTTGTGAAGATGCTGGAGGAAACAGGTACAAAAGTATCTATATCCACAGTAGAACGAGTCCTATATCGACATAACCTGAAAGGCCACTCAGCAAGGAAGAAGCCACTGCTCCAAAACCGCCATAAAAAAAGCCTGACTACGGTTTGCAACTGCACATGGGGACAAAGATTGTACTTTTTGGAGAAACGTCCTCTGGTCTGATGAAAGAAAATAGAACTGTTTGGCCATAATGACCATCGTTATGTTTGGAGGAAAAAGGGGGAGGCTTGCAAGCTGAAGAACACCATCCCAACCGTGAAGCACGGGGGGGGGGCAGCATCATGTTGTGGGGTTGCTTTGCTGCAGGAGGGACTGGTGCACAAAATAGATGGCATCATGAGGGAGGAAAATTATGTGGATATATTGAAGCAACATCTCAAGACATCAGTCTGGAAGTTAAGGCTTGGTCACAAATGGGTCTTCCAAATGGACAATGACCCCAAGCATACTTCCAAAGTTGTGGCAAAATGGCTTAATTAAGGACAACAAAGTCAAGGTATTGGAGTGGCCATCACAAAGCCCTTACATCAATCCCATAGAACATTTGTGGGCAGAACTGAAAAAGCGTGTGCGAGCAAGGAGGCCTAAAAACCTGACTCAGTTACACCAGCTCTGTCTGGAGGAATGGGCCAAAATTCACCCAACTTATTGTGGGAAGCTTGTGGAAGGCTACCCGAAACGTTTGACCCAAGTTAATCTATTTTAAGGCAATGCTACCAAATACTAATTGAGCGTATGTAAGCTTCTGACCCACTGGGAATGTGATGAAAGAAATAAAAGCTGAAATAAATTATTCTCTCTGCTATTATTCTGACATTTCACATTCTTAAAATACAGTGGTGATCCTAACTGACCTAAGACAGGGAATTCTTACTTAAATGTCAGGAATTGTGATAAACTGAGTTTAAATGTATTTGCCTAAGGTGTAAGCAACTTTCCGACTTCAACTGTATATGTACATATCCAGGACTCTGACATTGCTAATTCTGATATTTCTTTATTTCCTTATTTTTACAGTGCCTTGCGAAAGTATTCGGCCCCCTTGAACTTTGCGACCTTTTGCCACATTTCAGGCTTCAAACATAAAGATATAAAACTGTATTTTTTTGTGAAGAATCAACAACAAGTGGGACACAATCATGAAGTGGAATGACATTTATTGGATATTTCAAACTTTTTTAACAATTCAAAAACTGAAAAATTGGGCGTGCAAAATTATTCAGCCCCTTTACTTTCAGTGCAGCAAACTCTCTCCAGAAGTTCAGTGAGGATCTCTGAATGATTCAATGTTGACCTAAATGACTAATGATGATAAATACAATCCACCTGTGTGTAATCAAGTCTCCGTATAAATGCACCTGCACTGTGATAGTCTCAGAGCATCATGAAGAACAAGGAACACACCATGCAGGTCCGAGATACTGTTGTGAAGAAGTTTAAAGCCGGATTTGGATACAAAAAGATTTCCCAAGCTTTAAACATCCCAAGGAGCACTGTGCAAGCGATAATATTGAAATGGAAGGAGTATCAGACCACTGCAAATCTACCAAGACCTGGTCGTCCCTCTAAACTTTCAGCTCATACAAGGAGAAGACTGATCAGAGATGCAGCCAAGAGGCCCATGATCACTCTGGATGAACTGCAGAGATCTACAGCTGAGGTGGGAGACTCTGTCCATAGGACAACAATCAGTCGTATATTGCACAAATCTGGCCTTTATGGAAGAGTGGCAAGAAGAAAGCCATTTCTTAAAGATATCCATAAAAAGTGTAGTTTAAAGTTTGCCACAAGCCACCTGGGAGACACACCAAACATGTGGAAGAAGGTGCTCTGGTCAGATGAAACCAAAATTGAACTTTTTGGCAACAATGCAAAACGTTATGTTTGGCGTAAAAGCAACACAGCTGAACACACCATCCCCACTGTCAAACATGGTGGTGGCAGCATCATGGTTTGGGCCTGCTTTTCTTCAGCAGGGACTGGGAAGATGGTTAAAATTGATGGGAAGATGGTTGGAGCCAAATACAGGACCATTCTGGAAGAAAACCTGATGGAGTCTGCAAAAGACCTGAGACTGGGACAGAGATTTGTCTTCCAACAAGACAATGATCCAAAACATAAAGCAAAATCTACAATGGAATGGTTAAAAAATAAACATATCCAGGTGTTAGAATGGCCAAGTCAAAGTCCAGACCTGAATCCAATCGAGAATCTGTGGAAAGAACTGAAAACTGCTGTTCACAAATGCTCTCCATCCAACCTCACTGAGCTCGAGCTGTTTTGCAAGGAGGAATGGGAAAAAATGTCAGTCTCTCGATGTGCTAAACTGATAGAGACATACCCCAAGCGACTTACAGCTGTAATCGCAGCAAAAGGTGGCGCTACAAAGTATTAACTTAAGGGGGCTGAATAATTTTGCACGCCCAATTTTTCAGTTTTTGATTTGTCAAAAAAGTTTGAAATATCCAATAAATGTCGTTCCACTTCATGATTGTGTCCCACTTGTTGTTGATTCTTCACATAAAAAATACAGTTTTCTATATTTATGTTTGAAGCCTGAAATGTGGCAAAAGGTCGCAAAGTTCAAGGCACTGTACTTTTGGGATTTTGTCCGTATTGTTTTGTATGGCTATGTATTATACGGCACTGTTGGTACTAGAAACACAAGCATTTCGCTGCACCTGAAATAACATCTGCAAATCTGTGTACGCGGTCAACAAACTTTGATTTGATTTGCATTAGTCCTCTATTATGGTCTGTGCAGTGGGGATAATGCAATCATGGCTTTGTCTTAGTTTCAGCTGTGATTTATTCCTACAGTGGAACAGGCTAACAGGCCCCTTATGGTGCAACACGTTCAACATGTTCCTATTCATACCATATTCAAAAAGGGGGCAAGTCTGGAGTAAAAAGTCTACTAGTCAATGATTCATTAATGATGTATATATAACTATTAGACAAGAACTCTACTTGGCACAGAACATGTTTTGTTTTTTTACAGAAGTGGGATTTCTACAAGGTCTGACATGCCAGAAATGTTCACATTTGTGTGTGTTTGCGTCATGTGAGAAAGAAGTTAACAATAAATAGGAACATAGAGGCCTTGGACTCTTAAAATTGAGATGATTACATTTGGTCAAAGAAAGTAACTCAGTAATTGTGGTTGATCAGCTGAGTCAGTACACAGTCTAAAAACAATATTTTCTCAGTGTTACATTACATAATAAGAAAGTAATGAGAGCAAGACTCACAACTCACAGGCCAACTCAACGTAACACCCACTGCATATTATGTTCCTCTTCCTTTCTGGTTCCAACGGATGTTGCGTAACATTTGTTATGAAAACCGAATCTCAAACAAATGTTCAAACACTGCAAAAGCACTCTAGAAGGATCAGAAAAATTACTTTTTTATAGTTGTTGTTGCTGTTTTTATTTGATTCTGTTCTGCTCAGCTCTGTTCTGTTGTGAACTGTTCTCCACAGTAGCAAAGCAGAGAGAGCTAGACCCAGACCGACAGTGCAATGCTTCACTGCTTCTCCTCCCTAATTGCTGTGGACTCTCTCCTCACCAGCTCACCTCTGTCATTAAAAAAATAACTTGTTTGTAGCTGGCTGTTCAGCTTTTATCTATATTTTAAGCCACACACAAGGTGTAGAGTCGAGCTGGTGCTTGTTACAGGGGCCTGGCACTTGCATAATTCATAGGTGGGAGCCGGCTGCTGCAGTGGCTAAATAAAAGATCGCCCCCTGGATGGCAGGACAGTAGCGGTTGGTACCTGTACCTGTTCTTCGCAGTGTCACAGCCCCAGAGCCTAGATCAATATGAAAAGACACAGACATACTGTAAACTACACTCCGCTGGAGTTGGTACCCATGATGATCCGTCCCCAGTGGTGTGGTGGTTGCTGGCTGAATGGTGTGTCTCTCTGAGTGTTTCTGTCCAGGTTTGCTCTGGCTCTGGTTCTCCCATCTTGTCCTAACTAACAGCAACTTTGGTTTCTGCTACCCCTGCTACATGCTCCTCAAAGCTCCACAGAGGCATGGAATAACTGATTGGAAAAGTGCCTGTTCTCTCTCACAGTGAGTCTCTCTCTCTCTCTCTCTCTCTCTCTCTCTCTCTCTCTCTCTGTTCTCTCCTCTGAGCTGTCTGACTGATATGGCTGGCTGTGTTCAGCTAAAGTGGAGGCATCAGAACAAGTACCTCATGCTGTGGACATTTTTTGTGCAGCTAGGACTCCACCATCATTGGATATCGATTATGACAAGAATACAGGTTTGTGAAAATCATTAAAGGGTTAGTGAGGGTGGTGGTGGGGTCTTCTATTCAGGCTCGGCAGTGTTCCTATATAATGTTTGGTGCAAGCGAGTACTGATTGACTACCCCAGCCCAGCTCCTTGTTGCCTCCCAGCCTAGCCCTAGCCTCAGTCTCAGCACAGGCCAGCTCCTGCTGCTCTCCTCTCACACTGAGGTGTATTACGGCTGATAGTAAAATATAAAATAATAATGGCCCGAGACAAGGCTGAATTTGTGTGGAGTGAGGCATGAAACTGCATATGGAAGGCGGCAGCTTCAAATTGGACAGCAGAGTACATCTCTTCAAAATGCATGAATCCACCGCGAATAGCTCTTATAAACCCCTTCCTAGCACCACCAACACCTCTGTCTTCAACAGTAGCTCTCGCTGCATTTCTCTTTGTGGGTGAAACAGTTCTAATAACATCTCTCTCTGTCAACTGGGCCTGGTGAAGGCCTTCTGAGTTGGGACCTTGGGAGTGGACGGGAGGCTCTGATCAAGTTTTGGAGCCAAGCACCGGGATTTGAATGAGGGGGGAGAGAGGGTGAGGATGAGCATGGAAGAGGGTGGGGTCAGGTCAGGGGTGGTGGAGGTGGGGGGGGGGGTGTTCTCAGATGTAGGGGTGGTGGGGATGGGAACAGGGCATGAGGCGCGTGGAGGTGCAGTAGGAGGACAGAGAGGGCCCAAGGAGGAAGGCTGGGGAGAATTGGGGTTGATCCCTTAAAAGCCTTAGTTCTCCACCAGCGAAAATTATTATCAGTGTGTGAAAACAAGGCTGGCTCCGGGCTAGCCACCCAGGAGAGTGCTTAGCCTCAGGGCGATTTTCAGAAGTAAGTAACGCAAGAGAAATAATGGGGGTGGGAGTACGGAAGGGGTGGAGGGATGGAGGAGAAGGTAAAGAGAATTTTATTTAGCTTTTTTCATTCTCCCATCTCTCACTCGTTCCCTTGTTTGCTGGCTGCCTAACTTTCTCTGTGGCTCTCTCTCCCCGTGGCTGTACTCTTTCATTCCCTTCTGCTCTCGTTCCCCTTGTTCTGTTCTTCTTCTGAGAGATGGCTGGAGAAGGAGTGAATATGATAACAAAGCTCTTAGGGCTGACAGGTCAGCACTATAGGAACAGTCAAGGGCTCCCTCACTCTATTCTTCTCTACCTACAACCCTTTTTCCCTTTTCAGGCATTCATCCTTCCTTCTCTCTACAGTGTTGTGAAGTTCACTTGTGCTGCAGTCTCTCCACTAGAGCATGAGGCACTGGGCTGCTTTGCACCCATTCGGCTCAACTTCTTAAAGTTCCCCCCACGCAGGGGATAATGCTGCAGATCAAACCTAATCTATCCATCCATGCTGCCTGTCCTAAGAACTGAAGATGAGACACTTGCATAATCTCTCTGCAGTGCTCATTCTCTTTGGAGACACTTGATTCGTTTTGCAAACACTTTGTTCGAAGGATTACTTGAGCAAAGATCTTAAATATTTACTCAAAACTGTAGCTGATTCTCTGCAAAGATAAATCTTGCATAACTTTATGAAGCGAGATTAAATATATCCTTTTATCTCTCTTTTACTCCAGGATGAGACTTGACTCTTGTTCTTAGCAGAGCTACTTAGAGAGATTCAAATTTTATGATGTACAGCTAAACAATAGTTTTACACAGAGCTGATTTGGGAAGAACTGGCTTTGACCTTCATGTCTCAGTGTCTTTTTAAATAACTTTTTAATAACTGTGGTTGGAAAACACAGATGTGGGATGTCTGGGTAGTGCACTATTACTACATTCCAGAACAATGTCTTGTGCCTGACTAAGCTGATGTCGTAATAAGCCAGTCTTTCTCTCTCTCTCTTTCTCCCTCTCTGAGGATTCTGAGGAGTGATTATTCTTTCTGGGAGTCGGAGCCTGGATCACAGACATGTTCCATGCTGGAACATTCCGTCCAAAGGGACATGGGTGCAGATGTGCAGGTGGTCTGGCCCCACCTTCCCTCCCCCTAGGGGGCCGCACCGGGAGGCCTGCTCGCTGGATCTGACTGAGTGCATGTAAAGTGTGTAGAGAGGTGCAGTCAAGGCGGAACACAGCACACACACGCACAGGCATTCACACTTGCTCACACTCACTCAAACACACACACACACACTCTCACACACACTCTCTCTCTCTCTCACACACACATTCAAACACACACCACACGAATGCCAGGAGGCGGTGTGATTGATATGAATAGTGACATGTCAAGCAGGAAGGAGAGCGGCGCTGCCTGTGGCATCCAGGAAAACATGCTAATAGAGAGATGCATTAGTGCACTCACACAGGCCAGAGTTAATCAGGGAGGACGTTCACTCCTCTCTTGGTCCTCCTCCCGCTCACCGCCGGTGCACTACACCCACTCCACCCTCCCTATACCCCCTCCTATCCCACCGCTCATGGCCTGGGGATGAAGCTGGATGGGGCTGACGCAGGAAAGTAGGCCCCCCTCTCTACACCCTACCTTTCACCCAGCAGACTGCAGAAATGTTGGCTTGCAAGTTTACAAGCTGATGTTGGTTTTATCATTTTTTCCTGTACCCGATAGAATGAAGTATTTGTGCAACAGGAAATATGTGAACTGACAGTGTCAGGGGGATATATCAAGGGACCATGTCCTTCATTGCACCCTCACTGTTTAACCTCTAGCGACGAGCAATCCCGTATCCGGGAACGTAATCTTAGCCTCAAGCTAATTACCATAACGCAACGTTTCCTAGTCATGAAAATCGCAAATGAAATGAAATAAATATATTGAAACACAAGCTTAGCCTTTTGTTAACAACACTGTCATCTCAGATTTTCAAAATATGCTTTTCAACCAAAGCTACACAAGCATTTGTGTAAGAGTATTGATAGCCTAGCATGGCATTAAGCCTAGCATTTAGCAGGCAACATTTTCACAAAAACAAGAAAAGCATTCAAATAAAAGAATTTACCTTTGAAGAACTTCGGATGATTTCAATGACGAGACTCTTAGTTAGATAGCAAATGTTCATTTTTTCCAAAAAGATTATTTGTGTAGACGAAATAGCTCCGTTTTGTTCATCACGTTTGGCTAAGAAAAATACCGGAAAATGCAGTCACTTACAACGCCAAACTTTTTTCCAAATTAGCTCCATAATATCGACAGAAACATGGCAAACGTTGTTTAGAATCAATCCTCAAGGTGTTTTTCACATATCTATTCGATAATCTATCAGTGGTTGCAGCTGGCTTCTCATCAGAAACAAATGAAAAAATACTGCAGCTGGAGATTACGCAATAATTGCAACGGAGGACACCAAGCGACCACCTGGTAGATGTAGTCTCTTATGGTCAATCTTCCAATGATATGCCTACAAATACGTCACAATGCTGTAGACACCTTGGGGAAAACGTGGAAAACGGAAGCTGACTCCTAGCTCCTTCACAGCCATATAAGGAGTCATTGCCATGAGGCGGTTTCAAAAAATGCAGCACTTCCTGATTTGATTTTTATCTGGGTTTCGCCTGTAACATCAGTTCTGTGGCACTCACAGACAATATCTTTGCAGTTTTGGAAACGTCAGAGTGTTTTCTTTCCAAAGCTGTCCATTATATGCATAGTCGAGCATCTTTTCGTGACAAAATGTCTTGTTTAAAACGGGAACGGTTTTCATCCAAAAATTAAAAGAGCGCCCCCTATATCGAAGAAGTTAACAAGATGTGCAGTCAGTTGTTCAACATTATAACCATCATATTACAGACACTCTGCACGTATATGAGGAGCCTGTAGTGGAGTAGATTGGTTTTGCATTTAAATCTATGTATCTTACAGACATCCTGTAGCGGTTTTTGAACTTTTACTTTTGAAAAGCAAGTACACACACTAAAGGGTAACTTCAACAAGTAGGGCATTGTCATTGGCCTCCCCCTTTCCTTTTGGAACAATAGGAAAGCCCCCCCATCAGCTGTTACCTTCAAGTAGGTTTCGGTTTTGCTAGGTGATTGTGGAAGGGTATGGTGGATGGGGTGGAAGCATCTGCCACTGATTCCAAAGGTTCCAAGTTTGAATCCAAGGATAAAAAGTGTATTTATTTATTTTCGTTTTAAGACTATCTCAAACCTTAACCCTTACCTTAACCATTCATAGTTAATGCCTAACCTTAAGAATTGTGAGTTAATGCCTAAAATGTAAAGTCCCCATATTTGGGGACCTTATTAGATTTTGTTTATTTTGATTTCTTTATTCAATTCAGTCTAGTATGAGAACGGTAGCCCCTATCTGCAAAAGCAGGGTGTCTGCGGAAAGCTGAGTATCTTGGCTATTGATTGGTGCCTTCAAATCTTTTGTGTGACTTACTACCATATGTGGGCATACTAATTTATAAGGGCGGGCCAAGCCGATGACCTAATTTCACGATGGCTGCTACCTACACTCTGGTTAGCGTTGTGAAGCATAAACAAAAAAAACACAGAATACGTTGATACACACTGAAAGCTGGAACTCCAGAAATCATGAGAATATCTTATTTGTCTGCCTGTGACCTACCGTTATTGATCACCAGCCCCGAGAGTAAAAATACGAATTTTATACAATGTTTTCACCGAACAGCAAACATCTTACAAGGTAAGCTTTGATTTGGCCTGTGTTTGAGCTATAGCTACATGGGAGTATCAAATTAATTTTTTGGGGAAAGGGGGCAGCATTCGGAATTTTGGATGAAAAGTGTGCCCAAAGTAAACTGCCTGCTACTCAGGCCCA
This sequence comes from Oncorhynchus clarkii lewisi, assembly GCF_045791955.1. NCBI lineage: Eukaryota > Metazoa > Chordata > Actinopteri > Salmoniformes > Salmonidae > Oncorhynchus > Oncorhynchus clarkii. The sequence goes on from NC_092156.1 coordinate 34,141,221, forward strand.
GAAGCTAGGATATGCATATAATTGGTAGATTTGGATAGAGAACACTAAAGTTTCCAAAACTGTTAAAATAATCTCTGTGAGTATAATAAAACTGAAATGGCAGGTGAAAATCTGAGGAAAATCCATCCAGGAAGTGCTATTATTTTGAAATGCGTGTTTTTCCATTAAAAGCCTATCCACCATTTAAAGGGATAGGACCCAGATTCAGTTCCCTATGGCTTCCTCTAGCTGTGAACAGTCTTTAGACATTGTTTCAGGCCTTTATTCTGAAAAATGAGGGAGAATGAGCAGTTTCAATGAGAGGCCAGTGGAAACCTGTTTGGTGCACAATCCCGAGAGCACACCTTTCTTGTTTTTCTTTAATATTGACGACGCTATTGTCCGGCTGAAATATTATCGATTATTTAGGCTAAAAACAACCTGAGGATTGATTATAGACATCGTTTGACATGTTCCTACGAACTTTACGGATACTATTTGGAATTTCCGTCTGCCTCTTGTGACTGCATTTGAGCCATTGGATTACTGAACAAAACGCGCCAACAAAATGGGGTTTTTTTTATATAAAGAGGGATTTTATCGAACAAAACAAACATTTATTGTGTAACTGGGAGTCTTGTGAGTGCAACCATATGAAGATCATCAAAGGTAAGTGATTAGTTTTTTTTCTATTTCTGACTTTCGTGACTAATCTACTTGGCTGGTTACTGTTTGTTATGTTTTGTGTGCTGAGTGCTGTCCTCAGATAATCGCATGGTTTGCTAAAGCCTTTTTGAAATCTGGCACGCGCCTGGATTAACAACAAGTTAAGCTTTATTTTGATGTTTTGCGCTTGTGATTTCATGAAAGTTAAATATTTATAGTAATTTAATTTGAATTTGGCGCTCTGCAATTTCACTGGAAGTTGTCGAGGTGGGACGCTAGCATCCATAAGAAGCCTGATGTTTAAAACTTCCTACTGATCCATAAAAAGTTTTAAACATCAGATTGGTTTGAACAAATCTAGCCTATTGCCAATGTTATCTGATGATGTATTACTTAATAGCAAAATCGAATGACCACCAATTGACAATATCTTTGGGCATCAACAATATGATGTTGCCTGCTTACGTGCTGTAGGCATCCATCACACAGGGGATTGGCTACTATGGCACCTTGACAGTCTTGTAGCCAATGACAAGCTTTCCAGGGATATGCAGTTGACCTGGGTGGGACAAAGAAAGGCCTAGAACCTTTAATGCGTAACGTAAACCATTGCTTCCTGGCTCAGAGACTTGGAAACGTCCCGTAACCACACCTGACCCTACTTACTAAAACATCTGCCCATTTTTAGTTGTTAGGTCTATCACCAAAAAAAATTGGATATTGTTCACATGTTGTGGAAGCCATCTGATGTGTTTACAGCTCTAGTCATCAATAATGAATTTACAGCTTGTCAATGAAGATTGACTTTCAAAATAAAAAAAATACAAAGTTGTTATTTTGTGTGAGCTTGATCTTGGGCATTTTGAACTATGTAACTCCTATCTATCTTCTAATCTCCCAGATGTCTTCTTTCCAAATACACCACATTTTTTGCATGTCAGAATCACGTAATTACACATAGCAGTTTCTTTGGGTATGTCTATTTAGGCGGAAATCTACATTTTGCCATTACATTTAAGAGGTTTTTAACCCCAACCTTAAAAAATCTGACTTAAAGTCTAAATGTAACCTTAACAACTTTGAAATTTGATGTTTGGAACAACTTCAAACTGTTACGTTTGAGAAACATGGATGAACGTCTAATTCTGATGTGAGACTGGGAGAGCTGGTAGATCATGACATACCTGGACCACCTATTGTGATGTACCCTTTGTTAAGTAAATCAGGTGTAAAATGAGGTAGGTGAAAAGGTGACTGGAGGGCCACTTTAAATAAACAAGAGCAAGTCATTATGTGGTAAAACACACTCCTACAGTGAGTCTATCCCTCAGAAGCTGTCTGTCCATCTGTCAATGTTGAACCCCCATTAGTCCATTAGGTGACGCTCATGAATATGCTAGTATCAAGCCAATAAAAGCTATTAATATTAGATCTGCCATACTATGCATATTCCACACACTTAATGGAGTCTGGAGCAGAGCGGAGCAAAGAAGCATTCTCCAGCAGTAATGCTGAGGAGTGTGAACGTGTGACTAGCACTCCAAGGCTTAATTGGGCTAATTAGTTTCTAGAGAGACTGACACAGCTTTGCCTGTCTAGGCAACCGCCAACATCCCCAGTGGTGGAAAAAGTACCTAATTGTCATACTTGAGTAAAATTAAAGATAACTTAATAGAAAGAGTACAAGACTAAAAGTATTTGGTTTAAAATATACTGAAGTATCCAAAGTAAATGTCATTGTTAAAATATACTTGAGCATCAAAAGTAAAAGTATAAATAATTTCAAATTCCTGATATTAAGCAAACCAGACGGCACCATTTTCTTGTTTTTTAAATTTACGGATAGCCAGGGGCACAATCCAACACTCAGACATGATTAACAAACCAAGAATTCGTGTTGAGTGAGTCCGCCAGATCAGAGGCAGTAGGAATGATCAGGAATTTTATCTTGATAAGTGCGTGAACTGGATAATTCTTACTAAGCACTCAAAATGTAAAGAGTAGTACATTATTTTCTTCAGGAATGTAGTGGAGTAAAAGTAAAAGATGTCAAAAATATAAATAAAGTAAAGTACAGGTACACAAAAAATGACTTATGTAGTACTTTAAAGTATTTTTACTTAATTAAATGCTTTACACCACTGCTTGTTAGGCAATCACATGTTCCTACAGGGGAATGATGGCCAGCCACACAGGAGGGTGATTTTCACTAAGGAGGAGAAGGAGGCTTTGCTGACCGAGATGCATGCTGGCCATTTCGAAGTGAAGTGCATGACTGCCAAAATCAACCTACGCTTCTTCTGGCGTGGGATTGTCAAGTATGTGGACAGATAGGTCAGTGAAATAACCCTTTGTTTATTTTTATTATGCTTCCAGTGAGTGTCATGTCAGAGAGAACACAATGTTAAAATGTGTCACTTTGTGCTTAAAGGTCAGTACCTGTCTAGCCTGCCAGAAGTTTGAGAGGGTGAAGACTGTGGCGGCGGAGTTGAAACCCATCAAAGTTGTTTCACCACGGCACATGATCGGTAAGCGTGTCATGATTCAGACCAATGTTTTGCTATTGCAGTCTTACTCTCTGCAGAGATGAGGAACCCTCCATGGCACGATACCATCAGAAATCCATGAGAAAACATTTTTTGTCTTGTTTTAAGGCTTGGCGCCAAGCACCATTTCCCAGTCCCAATTCCAGTCCCCGTCCTGGGTCCAGGCGTCCCACATCCAGGTGTCCCAAGTCCAGGCCTACCAAGGTGTCCACACCCTATACAACAGAGGTCAGCGCCCATTGCTTTTGCCGGAAGTACATGAGAGGTTTCCCGGTACAGGAGATGCGGCAAGCCTTTCACGTGTCTTGTTTGTCTCATGTCGTCAATGTGTGTGAATTTGTGTGTCAGTCGTGTCTGTCGTCCATCATCTGTTTTGTCTGATATTGTTTTCCCCCACCCTTGTTGTCACTGCTTGGCTGGCTACCCACCTCAATATGGTAGGTATTTTACTTTATTACATCTTATTGTAAATAATCTTAATCATGTTGTAATAATAATGTTTTTAATTTATATCAAGATTTTTTTTCTTGCAGACATTGGCTGTGTGAAAGTTGGTAAGTTGGTTGGTAAGTACATAGCCAGTGGCGGTTCTAGCTTGTATGGCTCCCTGGGCAAACACCCCCATTTTTGTGCCGGCGTCCCGTGCCACCCCTGGTATGATGCTGCCCTGGGCGGCTGCCCATGTCACCTATACCTAAATATGCCACTGTACATAGCACATGTAACTGTCTTGTATCATTTACAAGCATGTAGAGTATATTCAACCACAATGATGTAATAATGAGCTAAGCAAGATAGAACACATTTTCACATAAAAGAGGACTACTGTCAAGCTCATTGAAATGAGTGGACCAAGATGCAGCGTGGTATGTTTCCATCCTTTTATTTAGAAGGGAAACTTAAATCACAAAAACAATAAAGCGAATAAACGAAACGTGACGCTACATGCAGTGCAGAAAGCAACTACACACAAACATAGTCAAGATCCCACAAAGCACAATGGGAAAATGGCTACCTAAATATGACCCCAATCAGAGACAACGATAAACAGCTGCCTCTGATTGGGAACCATATCAGGCCACCATAGAAATACAGTTACCCTAGATAATCCACCTTAAATCACACCCCGACCCAACCATCATTGAGAATAAACAGCTCTCTATGGTCAGGGCGTGACAACTACTGAAATAATATTATTTCAGTATAGACAAGGGGAGGGAAGCTCAAAATAAAAACATGCCAGCCAGACAAGCTAGTGTATGAATCAAACATATTTGCATATGAATGGAGCAGAAATGAGCCGACTTTGTGATCTGTAAGGTAACATTAATGTGTCAAGCAGATTAAACATTTGCTTAGCTATTTCCGAAACGTAGAAACGTTTAAGACATGAATTTCATGTTGTTGAAATGTTAACAGTGGACTCAAAAGTAGTTTGAAATAATGTTTTCATCTTATTAGCTAAACAAAACCTGTTTAAGCAGTGAAATTGTCGCAGAAATCAGTTTTGTTTACATAGCGGGAATGGGGCAGGACTTTTTGGCAGGTGGACACTATTTGGCACCTAGCGGCCGGAGCCCCCTAAGTGGTTGCTTACGTCTAGAAACGACACTGGGCGCAGATACATAAAAATGGTATCCACAGTTCATCTGACTGGGTAAGTAGATAAATGGCTTCATTGCCAAAACCCCTTTGAGGTAATACATTCAGTAGGAATAAAATATGTCTGGTCATCTAGACCATGTAGGCTACTGCTTCATCTTAATCTCTGCCCTAATTTAAGAGTTTGACTCTCTAATGAGTTTGGCTCTCATACAGTATACATGTATATTCCTTTCTGTTCAAAATACTTTTTCTCACCACCATCACTTCCTATTAATGAGGTAGGCCTATGTGGTTGATCATGCACTGAGAATGAGGTAGGCCTATGTGGTTGATCATGCACTGAGAAAGTGAAGAAGGACAGTCTGTTAACAATGAATGAAACGGCAACTGTGGGTGGTTTACCGAACAGCAAAATCGTCATTATTAAAATGTGGGTGTTAATGATTTTGGAGTCAAAGTGTTGATGTTCCAGTTTTGAATATTACAGGAGAAACACCACGAGTGTAAATTGACAATAGAGTCTGCTGTTCAATCGCAGAGTTCAAGTTGTTCAGCTCCCAGCAGTGTTAATTGGAATATCCAGGATATTTTGATAAGTACCGGTTGAAATTATTTATTTTTCCACCCTCGCATTAAGAAAGTGGCAGCGGTGAGAGAAAGGTGAGTATTCTTACAACGCAAATATTCATTAGTTCATGATGAATTTGCATTGAAAGTAAAATATTTTGTGATTTTAAATTATACTATAGGCACGTTTACTGAGAATCGTCAACCTAGAAGCGAATAGCGACCCAGGCCAGTGACTTGACCGAGCTAGCCAGACAGCTAACTTGGCTAAATATTCTTATGGCTGAGATCCCGCTAATGGGATCGATATGACAACAGCCAGTGAGAGTGCAGGGCACCAAATTCAAACAACAGAAATCTCATAATTAAAATTCCTCAAACATACAAGCATTTCACACCATTTTAAAGATAGACTTCTTGTTAATCCCACCACAGTGTCCAATTTCAAATAGGCTTTACGGCGAAAGCACCACAAACGATTATGTTAGGTGAGTGCCTATTCACAGAAAAGCACAGCCATTTTTCCAGCCAAAGAGAGGAGTCACAAAAAGCAGAAATAGAGAGAAATGAATCACTAACCTTTGATGATCTTCATCAGATGACACTCATGGGACTTCATGTTACAAAATACATGTATGTTTTGTTCGATAAAGTTCATAGATAAAAAATCTCAGTATACATCGGCGCGTTATATTCAGTAGTTCCAAAAACATCCGGTGATTTTGCAGAGAGCCACATCAATTTACAGAAATAATCATCATAAATGTTGATGAAAATACAAGTGTTATACATGGAACTTTAGATAAACTTCTTCTTAATGCAACCGCTGTGTCAGATTTCAAAAAGCTTTACCAAAAAAGCAAACCATGCAATAGTCTGAGTACAGTGCTCAGAGCCCAAACAAGCCAAACAGATATCCGCCATGTTGTGTAGTCAACAGAAGTCAGAAATAGCATTATAAATATTCACTTACCTTTGATGATCTTCATCAGAATGCACTCCCAGGAATCCCAGTTCCACAATAAATGCTTGATTTGTTCGATAAAGTTAATAATTTATGTCCAAATACCTCCTTTTGTTAGCGAGTTTGGTAAACAAATCCAAACTCACGACGCGCGTGCAAGTCCAGCGGAAAGTACGGACGAAAACTCCAAAAAGTTATATCACATGTCGTAGAAACATGTCAAACGAAGTACAGAATCAATCTTTAGGATGTTTTTAACATAAATCTTCAATAATGTTCCAACCGGAGAATTCCTTTGTCTGTAGAAATGCAATGGAACAGAGCTCGCTCTCACGTAAATGAGCATGGCCAGCTCATGGCTCTCTGGCAGACCTCTGACTCATTCCCCTCTCATTCGCCCCCACTTCACAGTAGAAGCATCAACCAAGGTTCTAAAGACTGTTGACATCTAATGGCAGCCTTAGGAAGTGCAACATGACCAATATCCCACTGTATATTCAACAGGGCAAGAGTTGAAAAACTACAAACCTTTTTCTCAGATTTTTGCCTGCCATATATTTATTTTATTTTATTTTAACCTTTATTTAACTAGGCAAGTCAGTTAATTAAGAACAAATTCTTATTTTCAATGATGGCCTAGGAACAGTGGGTTAACTGCCTGTTCAGGGGCAGAACAACAGATTTGTACCTTGTCAGCTCGGGGATTTGAACTTGCAAACTTTCGGTTACGAGTCCAATGCTCTAACCACTAGGCTCCCCTGCCGCATCATTCAAACAGTTTTAGAAACTTCAGAGTGTTTCCTATCCAAATATACTAATAATGTGCATATCTTAGCTCCTGGGACTGAGCAGCAGGCAGTTTACTCTGGGCACCTCTGAGCACCTTATACATCCAAGCTGCTCAATACTGCCCCCAGCCATAAGAAGTTTTTAACGTTAGCTAGCTAATTCATTGATGTTTTTTTCAGTCAATTCCTACTTTGAGCTTCACTTTAGTAAGTCGGAACAAGTGAAATGGTGTTAGTTAGCTAGTGCTAACTAGCTGGTGCTAGCTAACGTTAGTTAGTTCAGCATTTTTAACCTTGCTTGGCTAATTGATGCTTGTTAGCTAGCTAATAACCTAATGTTATTAGCTAGCAAAAGAAGTATGGCTTCCTGAGCCAGCGTTATTTTAGGCAACACTTGACTGAGTCATCATCCCTAATTTGACGAGAGAGCCCCAGATAGGCAGAATCTCAGCAGAAAGCTGTCAGACAGACTCTGATGCAGAGGAAAGCAGAGAGGAGGAAGAGGAGTTAAAGAGTAGCAGCAGGACCAGTGAAGGAGTGACAGAAGAGATTGAACAAGCAAGTAATAAGGGAAGGAAGCGTTTGGACAGATTCGAAGTGAGGAAGATGAGGTTTTAGATGATCCAGCACTGTGGCCAGAGAAAGTACAAGACCATGAAAGAGAAGCTATTGTTCGTAGACTAGCCAACAGGTGTGGTGAGGAGACAGAACTGTATAAAATCATGCCCCCAGATCCCAACTATTTACAGTACAGTAAGTGAGAAAACAGAAGAGAAAAGGTGAGAGAGACTGACTTATTTATAGTAAGAGTGTAAAGGCATTATATTGCATTCCATGTGTTCTTTTTTCTCATGAGCAAAGTAAACCATGACCCAGTTCTCTGAATAGTAACAATGGCTATAAGATATTATCAGTGAAATGGCAGAGAATGTATGACAAACTACCAGAGCATGAGAATGGTGTGTCTCCCAAGAACTGTTACTGGAAATGGAAAAATGTGCACCTTACCGTAACAACAGCTACAGGTATAGACAGTCAGCTGCAGAAACAAATCCAGTCAGAAATGTATAAAAACAGATCACTTCTAGAAAGGAATTTGGATGTAACACTGTACTTAGCATCCAGGGATCTGCCATTCTGGGGGAAATCACTCAATCTTGATGATGTCCATAATGGACATTACCTAGGCTTACTGGAACTGTTGTCAAATTATGATCCGCTATTATGTGAGCACTTACAGAAAGTCTGGGACAAAAAGAAAGGAGCACGACTGACTCATTACCTCAGCCCTGAGAGCCAAAACGAGTTCATAGGAATATGTGGTCAAAGGGTTTTCAAAACAATACTTTATGAAAGTGAAGATGCAATCCATTACTTGGTTATATGTGATGCAACTCCAGACATTTCCCATAATGAGCTAAATGTATTATTGGTGAGATATGTACACAAAGATAAAGTTCAGGGAACAGGTGACTGGGAAATGATTGAACGTTTTCTTGAATGTAAAGACTTGACTAGAAAGACAGGCAGTGACATTTCTGAAATGATTTTGAGTGCATTGGAAGGGTATTGACATAGCAGATTGCCGGGGTCAAGGCTATGATAAAGGTGCAAATACAGTATGTCAGGGAAAGTGAGGGAGTTCAAGCACATATACTGCAAAAGAATCCACTGGCCACATACTCACCGTGTGCCTCCAATACTCTTAATCTTGTGGGTGTACATGCAGCTCAGTCGTGCCCAGAAGTATCAACCTTTTTTCACTGTGTGAATCGCCTTTACAATCTGTTCAGTTCCAGCCCAGAGTGATGGGCGATTCTCAAGGAAAAGACTGGCTGCTGTCTTAACAGCCTTTCAGACACACAATGGAGTGTGACATCTAAAGACGATATATATGGTGCCACTTTTTCAGATGGTCTTTCTCCTGCAGAGATCCTAAATGCCATCCACAAGATGCAGCCACAGAGCATTTTTGGAGAGGTGTGCGTTGCACTGCGAATCTTCTGTACAATGCCTGTAACAGTTGCTGGAGGTGAACGTGCCTTCAGTAAACTGAAACTTATAAAGAACTATCTAAGATCTACAATGTGTCAAGACAGGTTGAACAGCCTTGCCACCCTTTCAATTGAAAACCAGTTATCTAGAAGATTTTACTTTTATAAATTAGTTTACTCACAAGAAGGCTTGACACTGGGCTCTGGGTGCAGTGTAACCTCTGAGTTTTGTTTACAGGGAACAAACACAAGGACAAATGCCTTAATCTGTTCTACCCAAGCCTGCCCAGGGATGGGAAAAATACTGTTTCAGAGTATTTTCTGCTATGGTTAATCTCCTGTTGAATTTACTCAGGAATGAACCACATAATGTATTGACACTACAGTTGCAGTTTCACAGATGCTTGCTCTCTGTAGGTACCACATTTATGCCTGCAGTCCACATAGTTCAGGAACAATTTTTATTTTGGGTATGTTATTTAGACATATATTTAGGAAGTATGCATAGGGCAGAAGAGGATAAACCTTGTTTATAAGAATTGGTAATAAATGATTTAATCTGAAACATGGATCACTGGTCATTTCTTAATTAAAACTGACTTCAATACCATATATTAAAAAATAAGTCACCATTTGTGTAGTTATTTATTATAAAGCATCATGAAAATCTCATGACACAGACAGCTTTTTTTAACATCAGGAACCAAAAATGTTTGCAATACTGTTAAAACCTCTTAAGTCTACCCCCTCCTTTTTCGAACATTCTGTTAAAAATCGCGCAACTTTTCAGCGTCCTGCTACTCATGCCAGGAATATAGTATATGCATATGATTAGTATTAGTAAGTTTCTAAAACTGGTTAAATCACGGCTGTGACTATAACAGATTGTGTGTTTCATTGAAAAGCGCAAGAAAAACTGCTCTCTGAAAGCTAAAAATTATTTCCATGCGTCACTTTCATGGGTTGTTAAAAGGGCACAAAATTAATTATCGACCTGCATGCAATTCCTACAGATTCCACACGATGTCGCCATTGTCGTCATTTTCAAGGGACTTTTTTCTTTGTAAATCCAACTAACTGGATTCCATTTCTTCCGGTCTCCACCAGGATGTTTTGAATGTGCACATTGGCAGCCATTGATTTGAAAACGAGGAGCTATTGAATATACATCGCCCTGTAATAATTTTGATAGATTATAAACGTTTACTAATACCTAAAGTTGGATTACAAAAGTATTTCGAAGTGTTTTGTGAAAGTTTATCGTCGACTTTTTTAATTTTAAAAAATGACGCAGCGTTTAAAAACGATGTTTTTTTCTGAATGACACAGCTTCCATAGAAAGCTATTTTGGGTATATATGGACCGATTTAAACGAAAAAAAAGACCCAATAGTGATGTTTATGGGGCATATAGGAGTGCCAAGAAAGAAGCTCGTCAAAGGTAATGAATGTTTTATATTTTATTTCTGCGTTTTGTGTAGCGCCGGCTAAGCTATATCTTTGTTTACATCGCATTCAGGCATTTTGAGGTGTTGCATGCTATCAGATAATAGCTTCTCATGCTTTCGCCGAAAAGCATTTTAAAAATCTGACTTGTTGGCTAGGTTCACAACGAGTGTAGCTTTAATTCAATACCCTGCATGTGAATTTTGATGAAGGTTTGAGTTTTAACGAGTACATTTAGCATTTAGCGTAGCGCATTTGCATTTCCAGGTGTCTACTTGAGACATCTGCGTCTCAAGTAGGAGCAAGAAGTTATTAAAGGCAAAGGATGAAAGTGGAAACTAGAATCTGCACAATTGTAGTATAGAGCAGCAGAAGCTTATAGTTAGTACATTTAATAACACATATTGTTCAGTGCGTTATTTTAATCTGAAACATTCTGATTTCTATGTTAGGGACCCGGTAGGTTTTTTTTCACGCCCCTGTTGAGGAGTACACCCGATCGGACACTGGCTTTATCTATAAGTGCATCGAGGATGTCGTCCCCTCAGTGACTGTACGTACATTCCCCAACCAGAAGTCATGGATTACAGGCAACATTCACACTGAGCTAAAGGGTAGAGCTGCCACTTTCAAGGAGCGGGACTCTAACCCGAAAGCTTACAAGAATTACTGCTATGCCATCCGATGAACCATCAAAAAAGCAAAGCTTCAATACAGGACTAAGATTGAATCGTACTACACCGGCTCCGACGCTCGTCGGATGTGGCTGGGCTTGCAAACTATTGCAGACTACAATGGGAAGCACAGCCGAGAGCTACCCAATGACATGAGTCTACCAGACAAGCTAAATAACTTCTATGCTCGCTTAGAAGCAAGCAACACTGAAACATGCATGAGAGCATCAGCTGTTCCGGATGACAGTGTGATCATGCTCTCCGCAGCCGATAAGACCTTTAAGCAGGTCAACCTTCACAAGGCCGCTGGGCCAGACGGATTACCAGGACGTGTGCTCGAGCATACGCTGACCAACTGGCAAGTGTCTTCACTGACATTTTCAACCTCTCCCTGTCTGAGTCTGTAATACCAACATGTTTCAAGCAGACCAAGGTAAGGAACCTGCCTAAATGACTACTGACCCGTAGCACTCACGTCTGGAGCCAGGAAATGCTTTGAAAGAATGGTCATGGCTCACATCAACACCATTATCTCAGAAACCCTAGACCCACTTCAATTTGCATACCGCAATTTGCATACCCACAGAGGATGCAATCTCTATTGCACTCTACACTGCCCTTTCCTGCCTGGACAAAAGGAACACCTATGTGAGAATGCTATTCATTGACTACAGCTCAGTGTTCAACACCATAGTGCCCTCAAAGCTCATCACTAAGCTAAGGACCCTTAGACATAAACACCTCCCTCTGCAACTGAATCCTGGACTTCCTGTTGGGCCACCCCCAGGTGGTAAGTGTAGGTAACAACACGGGGGCCCCTCAGGGGTGTGCTCAGTCCCCTCCTGTACTCCCTGTTCACTCATGACCACACGGCCAGGCACGACTCCAACACCATCATTAAGTTTGCTGATGACACAACAGTGACAATGTTCACTGACAATAATGAGACAGCCTATAGGAAGGACGTCAGCGACCTGACCGTGTGGTGCAAGGACAACAACCTCTCCCTTAACGTGATCAAGACTAAGGAGATGATTGTGGACTACAGGAAAAGGAGGACCAAGCATGCCCCCATTCTCATCGACGGGGCTGTAGTGGAGTACGTTGAGAGCTTCAAGTTCCTAGGCTTCCCTATCACCAACAAACTAACATGGTCCAAGCACACCAAACCTATTCCCCCTCAGGAGACTGAAATTATTTGGCATAGGTCCTCAGATCCTCAAATGGTTTTACAGCTGCACCATTTAGAGCATCCTACCTAACGGGTTGCATCACTGCCTGGTATGGCAACTGCTCAGCCTCCGACCGCAAGGCACTACATAGGGTAATGCGTACGGCCCTGTACATCACCGGGGCCAAGCTTTCTGCCATCCAGGACCTCTATACCAGGCGTTGTCAGAGGACAACCCTAAAAAAAAAAAATCTTATTCATACAAGGGATAAATATTTAACACCTTCTAAGGATACCTTTTGTTAAACAGAATTACCAACGTTCCCACACTGAATTCAAATTGTGTGTGTGTGTGTGTGTGTCTGTGCATGCGTGCGTGCGTGCATGTGTGTGTGTGTGTGTGTGTGTGTGTGTGTGTGTGTGTGTGTGTGTGTGTGTGCAGGGCCTGCCTGTGTTAAAACGGGCGGTGCCACTGGGATTCAAAAGTGATCATATGTCGATCACCACACACCGAAAACAAATATCTGGATTACGATAAATACCCACAGTAGGCTACCCCTCTCAGACTCTCTCCTCCTTTGTATTCTACTTGAGCCATTAATAATGAATTGATAAGCGCTAATAAGAACATAAACAGCCAGATATATTAATGAGCACACTAACTATTAATGAATACAATCCTGAATGACTTGAGGATTTTTCTTTGACTCCTTACGCTGTAATTACTTCAGTTCCATCACATTCAGAGGGGCGTTGAACATTCTCCAAAGAGCCGTGATTCAACAAATACTTTACTTTTGCAAACGAATCAATGAAATATTCCTGATTGTAGTCTATATGAGCTGATGATAACAGTAAATAGTAAGTGATAGCCTATTGATTTCAAATACAGTCCCTTTTTGTTAGGCTACCGAGAATCAATAAAAACCCTCATTGGTAGATTATATTTTATTTTCTAAATTCTGGCTGTGCACTTAATAAGGATCAGACCCTTATTTCAATTTTCGCCTGAAATTAAATACACAAAATCTAACTGCCTGTAGCTCAGGACCTGAAGCAAGGAAATGCGTATTCTTGATACCATTTGAATGGAAACACTTTGAAGTTTGTGGAAACGTGAAATGAATGTAGGAGAATATAACACATTAGATCTGGTAAAAGATAATACAAAGAAAAAAACATGCATTTTTTTATTAATTTTTTGTACCATATTTTTTGAAATGCAAGAGAAAGGTCATAATGTGTTATTCCAATCAAGGCGCAATTTCGATTTTGGACTCTAGATGGCAGCAGTGTATGTGCAACGTTTTAGACTGATCCAATGAACCATTGCATTTCTGTTCAAAATATTGTATCAAGACTGCCCAAATGTGCCTAATTGGTTTATTAATAACTTTTAAAGTTCATAACTGTGCACTCTCCTCAAACAATAGCATGGTATTATTTCACTGTAATAGCTACTGTGAATTGGACAGTGCAATTAGATTAACAAGAATTTAAACTTTCTGACAATATCAGATATGTCTATGTCCTGGGAAATGTTCTTGTTATTTACAACCTCATGCTAATCGCATTAGCCTATGTTAGCTCAACCGTTCCAAGGGAGACCCACCAACCCTTAAGAGGTTTTAATTTGTTCAGAGCACTTTGAATAGAAGGTAATTAGAATGCAAGAATGCTTCTTTTTGCGAGAGTGTCCTTGAAAGAGATCATGTCTCAATTTTTTATTTATTTTCTTAATGGCAGTATTAATCTGACCATTTTTGTACCCCCCCTCTCCTTGAATTTTCTTTGCACCTCAGCCATATTTCTGTCAAAATCTGATAGTTTTTTGCAAATTCTTTTGATTCGACAGAATTGGCTTTAGGGAAAACTGTTTTTCAAGGGAAGCGGGTGACAACTCTCAGCCCTCAACAAACTGTTACAATCAGTAGGTTTTCTGTAAAGATCAGTGTATAGAACATTATCTTTACACAAAATCAGAAGATCAAGGAAACTGATTTGATGTGTGTCAGATTGCATAGTAAATCTCAGGTGCTCAGAACAAGAGTTAGTAAAAGCATGTAATGCCTGGAGCTGTTTTGCATCACCCCTCCATAGAACAAAAATATCATCAATATACCGTTTCCAAATAATAATGTTAGGCAAGAAAACATTTTTAAGAGGATTGAAATAGACTGTTACTCCATGTCACGCCCTGACCATAGTTTACTTTGTATTTTCTATGTTTTGATTGGTCAGGGTGTGATCTGAGTGGGTATTCTATGTTTCATGTCTTGTTTGTCTATTTCTATGTTCAGCCTGATATGGTTCTCAGTCAGAGGCAGGTGTTCGTCATTGTCTCTGATTGGGAACCATATTTAGGTAGCCTGGGTTTCACTGTGTGTTTGTGGGTGATTGTTCCTGTCTATGTGTTTTCACCAGATAGGCTGTTTAGGTTTTCGTTACGTTCATTATGTTCTTTATTTTGTAGTGTTTGTATTGATTCGTGTTTTACGTTTGTTTATTAAAACATGGATCGCAATCGACACGCTGCATTTTGGTCCGACTCTCCTTCTCATACGGAAAACCGTTACACTCCATGTAACCCACATACAAATTAGCATTGTTAGGACCCATAGGGTATCCCATCCCTCCTTTGTCTGAATAAAGAAATAATTTAGAAACATTAAGTATTTGTGTGTGAGTACTATTTCAGCCATGCACTGGAAGGTAGTTCATTAGGGTCTACTGCTCTGGAATCCCTTTGGTCTGATGAGTTCAAATTTGAGATTTTTGGTTCCAACCACTGTGTCTTTGTGAGACGCAGAGTAGGTGGACAATGATCTCCGCATGTGTGGTTCTCACCGTGAAGCATGGAGGAGGGTGTGTGATCTTGTCAGTGATTTATTTAGAATTCAAGGCACACTTAACCAGCATGGCTACCACAACATTCTGCAGTGATAAACCATCCCATCCCCTCTTAGTATCATTTGTTTTGTTTTAACCTTTATTTAAACAAATCAAAATATATTTTATATTTGAGATTCTTCAAAGTAGCCACCCATTGCCTTGATGACATCTTCGCACACTTTGGCATTCTCTCGACCAGCTTCACCTGGAATGCTTTTCCAACCGTCTTGAAGGAGTTCCCACATATGCTCAGCACTTGTTGGCTGCTGTTCCTTCACTCAGCGGTGGAACTCATCCTAAACTATTTCATTTGGGCTGAGGTCGGGCGATTGTGGAAGCCAGATCATCTGATGTAGCACTCCATCGCTCTCCTTGGTACAATAGCCCTTTACACAGCCTGGAGGTGTGTTTTGGGGCATTGTCCTGTTGAAAGGGGCGGCAGGTAGCCTTGTGGTTAGAGGATTGGCCAGTAACCGAAAGGTTGCTAGCTCGAATCCCCGAGCTGACAAGGTAAAAATCTGTCATTCTGTTCCTATGCCGTCATTATAAATAAGAATTTGTTCTTAACACTTTTTTGGTTACTACATGACTCCATGTGTTATTTCATAGTTTTAATAAGTTCACTATTATTCTACAATGTAGAAAATACTTGTAACAGTTGTCGTCGTCAGATGAGGAGGAATCGTACCAAAGGGCTGAGTGGTAAGTGATCATGACTTTTATTTAACTGAACACTGAAACTAAAAGAACAAAGTGCAAAAACCGAAACAGTCCTGTCAGGTGCAGAAAACACTAAACAGAAAACAACTACCCACAAAACATAGGTGGGAAAAAGCTACCTAAGTATGGTTCCCAATCAGAGACAACGATAGTCCACACGATTGAGAACCATACCCGGCCAAAACCAAGAAATACAAAACATAGAAAAAAGAACATAGAATGCCCACCCAAATCACACCCTGACCAAACCAAAAATAGAGACATAAAAAGCTCTCTAAGGTCAGGGAGTGAAAAAAATAAAAATAAAGAAAAACCCTTGAATTAGAAGGTGTGTCCAAACTTTTGACAGTACTGTATATACAGTTGAAGTTTACATAAACTGAGGTTGGACTCATTACAACTAGTTTTTCAACCACTCCACAAATTTCTTGTTAACAAACTATACAAATTGTAGACCTCCACAAGTCTGGTTCATCATTGGGAGCAATTTCCAAATGGCTGAAAGTACCACGTTCATCTGTACAAACAATAGTACACAAGTATAAACACCATGGGACCACACAGCCATCATACCGCTCAGGAAGGAGATGCGTTCTGTCTCCTAGAGATGAACGTACTTTTGGTGCGAAAAATGCAAATCAATCCCAGATCAACAGAACAACATTGTCCCCATGTGCAGTTGCAAACCGTAGTCTGGCTTTTTTGTATGGTGGGTTTGGAGCAGTGGCTTCTTCCTTGCTGAACGGCCTTTCAGGTTATGTCAATATAGGACTAGTTTTACTGTAGATATAGATACTTTTGTACCTGTTTCCTCCAGCATCTTCACAAGGTCCTTTACTGTTGTTCTGGGATTGATTTTCACTTGTCGCACCAAAGTACGTTCATCTCTGAGGAGACAGAACGCGTCTCCTTCCTGAGTGGTATGACGGCTGCGTGGTCCCATGGTGTTTATACTTGCGTACTATTGTTTGTACATCCGACCACAAAAAGTGGTCACATGAAGCAGATGCTAAACTACAGGACTGTTTTGCTATCACAGATTGGAACATGTTCCGGGATTCTTCCGATGGCAATGAGGAGTACACTACATCAGTCACTGGCTTCATCAATAAGTGCATTGAGAACTTTGTCCCCACAGTGACTGTACGTACATACCCCAACCAGAAGTCATGGATTACAGGCAACATTCACACTGAGCTAAAGGGTAGAGCTGCCGCTTTCAAGGTGCGGGACTCTAACCCGGAAGCTTACAAGACATCCTGCTATGCCCTGCGACGAACCATCAAACAGGCAAGGCGTCAATACAGGACTAAGATTGAATCATACTACACTGGGTACGACGCTCGTCGGATGTGGCAGGGATTGCAAAGTATTACAGACTACAAAGGGAAGCACAGCCGCGAGCTGCCCAGTGACACGAGCCTATCAGACGAGCCATAACTTCTATGCTCGCTTCGAGGCAAGCAACACTGAGGCATGCATATGAACATCAGCTGTTCCGGACAACTGTGTGATCATGCTCACCGTTGCCAATGTGAGTCAGACCTTTAAACAGGTCAACATACAAAAGGCTGCGGGGCCAGACGGATTACCAGGACGTGTGCTCCGGGCATGTGCTGACCAAGAGGCAGGTGTCTTCACTGACATTTTCAACATGTCCCTGATTGAGTCTGTAATACCAACATGTTTCAAGCAGACCACCATAGTCCTTGTACCCAAGAACACAAAAGCAACCTGCTTAAATGACTACAGAACCGTAGCACTCACGTCCGTAGCCATGAAGTGCTTTGAAAAGTTGGTAATGGCTCACATCAACACCATTATTCCAGAAACCCTAGACCCACTCGAATTTGCATACTGCTCAAACAGATCCACAGATGATACAATATCGATTGCGATCCACACTGCGCGTTCCCACCTGGACAAAAGGAACACTTTTGTGAGAATGCTATTCATTGACTACAGCTCAGCGTTCAACACCATAGTACCTCAAAGCTCATCACTAAGTTAGGGATCCTGGGACTAAACACCTCCCTCTGGACTTCCTGACGTGCCGCCCACAGGTGGTGAGGGTAGGACGGAACGCATCTGCCACGCTGATCCTTAATACTGGAATTCCCCAGGGGTGCGTGCTCAGTCCCCTCCTGTACTCCCTGTTCACCTACGACTGCATGGCCAGGCACGACTCCAACACCATCATTAAGTTTTCAGATGACACAACAGTGATAGGCCTAATCACCGACAACGATGAGACAGCCTATAGGGAGGAGGTCAGAGACCTGGCCGGTTGGTGCCAGAATAACAACCTATCCCTCAACGTAACCAAGACTAAGGAGATGATTGTGGACTACAGGAAAAGGAGAACCAAGCACTCCCCCATTCTCATCGACGGGGCTTTAGTGGAGCAGGCTGAGAGCTTCAAGTTCCTAGGTGTCCACTTCAACAACAAACTAGAATGGTCCAAACAAACAGTCGTGAAGTGGGCACGACAAAGTGACAAATAAACTTTGATTTGAGATGAACGTGGCACCTTCAGGCATTTGTAAATTGCTCCCAAGGATGAACCAGACTTGTGGAGGTCTACAATTTTTTTTCTGTGGTCTTGGCTGATTTATTTTGATTTTCCCATAATGTCAAGCAAAGAGGCACTGAATTTGAAGGTAGGCCTTGAACTACAAAGCCATTACATTATATTCTGGAATTTTCCAAGCTGTTTAAAGGCACAGTCAACTTAGTGTATGTAAACTTCTGACCCACTGGAATTGTGATACAGTGAATTATAAGTGAAATAATCTGAAATAATAGTCTGTAAACAATTGTTGGAAAAATTACTTGTGTAATGCACAAAGTAGATGTCCTAACCGACTTGCCAAAACTATAGATTGTTAACAAGAAATTTGTAGAGTGTTTGAAAAACGAGTTTTAATAATGACTCCAACCCAAGTGTATGTAAACTTCCGACTTCAACTGTATATATATATAAATTGTATTTTACCCTCGTTTTCTCCCAAATTTCAATCTTGTCTCATCGCTGCAACTCCCCAACAGGCTCGGGAGGCAACGGTCGAGTCATGTGTCCTCCGACACATGACCCGCCAAACCGCACTTCTTAACACCTGCCCACTTAACCCGGAAGTCAGTCGCACCAGAAACACCGTTCAGCTGACGACTGCGTCAGCCTGCAGTGGTCCAGCCTGCCACAAGGAGTCGCTAGAGCGAGATGAGCCAAGTAAAGCCCTGGCCACACCCTCCTCTAAACCAGACGACCCTAGGCCAATTGTGCGCCACTCTATGGGACTCCCGATCACGGCCTGTTGTGATACGGCCCGGGATCAAACCCAGGGCTGTAGTGACACCTCTAGTGCCACTCGGGAGGCCATGCCTCCACTCGGGTGGCCATGCCTCCACTCGGGAGGCCATGCCTCCACTCGGGTGGCCATGCCTACACTCGGGAGGCCCATGCCTACACTCGGGTGGCCATGCCTACACTCGGGTGGCCATGCCTACACTCGGGTGGCCATGCCTACACTCAGGAGGCCATGGCCATTTAAATTGCTTCCAAATTGCAATCACTACAATCCTATGTAAACCAATTCGGCTGGCAATTAGCCTGACAAGCATGTTCATATGTAAATATTTAAATGAATCATTGTGATGCTGAATTTTGAAAGGAGGCTGTCAGACAGTTTCATGATTTTTACTTGTAGTACATGGAACCAGCAAAGTGGCACTGCAGACTGAGGGAAGACTGACTTGATTTCCTTAATTTCTTTCATGTCATGATCAACCATCACACATCTACTGTATAAGAGAAATACAAAAACAATAGTGAAACAAAGTAGTATTTTTTATTTAACCTTTATTTAACTAGGCAAGTAGTACATCCAATCATTGATTGAAGAATGACTACAATTAAGGTCAGGTAATAGTTTTGACCACATTCACATTGATAGACAAAAAATGTGTTCATTAAACAGTCTACAAGGCATCATCCTGACTTATGAGCCTCTGAGGCTTCTATTGAATCTGATCAGCCTAGCGGGAATAGAGCTCAACCGCTGGATCAGATATGCATCAGCCTGTAAGGCACTTTGACTGCTAATATGCCTGCAAGGACCTTTGCTCATGAAACAGCCTACATTGCAGCATCCTGACTTATCAGCCTCTGAGGCTGCTATTGAATCTGTTTAAACTCTAAGGCTGAACAATAATCTGATCAGCCTGCCAGGAGTGGAGCTCTGTAAATGTAAATACTATCCACAAAACATGAAGTGTCCCTTATAATTATGCACACATCAGTTATGCAAGCTAAAAACTAGCATATATAACTGCTTATCTACAACAAATCAGTCTGATATAATGTCAGTGATATATCAGTATAAAGTTTAATTAATTTTGAAAGAAGCTAGCTATATTATATTTTTTCCTCTAGGCTTCAGCTTTCTCAAAGCAAAGCAAATCAAATGGTAAATATTTACTAAATTAACTAAAGTTTTTAAAAAGTAACACACTACAATAACAATAATGGGGCTATATACAGGGGGTACCGGTACCGAGTCAATGTGCTGGGGTACAGGTTAGCTGAGATAAATGGGGTAATATGTACATGTAGGTAGGGGTAAATTGTTTGGCTCTATTTGAATGTGGCTTGATGGCTCGTTGCTCCTTGCATGCAATTGGCTCTGGTCTTGGGTGCGGCAAGCAGCTTGGGAGACAACTGTACCTGTCAGGCTTTGTTCAGGGCTTAAAAGCCCCCAGGAGCCCGTTTTACATCCCTCCATTCAACCTGTTTATTCTGGTGTTGTTTGTTATGTATCTACATGGTCCCTGCCCGAGGTGACCTCAGTATCTCTATAGCTCATATCTGTTTTCCAGATGTACGTTTTCTGTTGGCCTATAAGCTACAGAGCACTTGTGTAAAATAATGACTTTACAATGTGAGCTATGGACAGGTAGTTTAGGTAGCCTTTATTTTGAGTGAAATGTGTCTCTTGGTTGTATTTCATGAGCATCACCATAACCGAGGACTAACATTGGGCCTATTACATTCGATTGACTCACTTTGCAATGTTAGTTTTTTTGGGGGGGGCAAAGAATTAGAATAAAACTTCGCTACATATTCAAAGATATTAAATGTAATTTTAAAGCGGTTTCAGATTTGCACGATGCTGATGCAACTAAAACGAAATGTAAGATTGGTATTGAATCACCAACGGTGATATGTATATGTATAAATCATCCATCCCAAGATAGTCAGATGCCTCATCAGACCTCAGACTCACATTTCAAGATGCAAACGACTCGGATACAAGGCTTTTTAAATTAGACCTCCATGACTTTGTTCTCAAACCTCACTAATTTGCCAAAGCCTTGTCAATTTTCTTTAGCCCAATTATATTTTCTTCATGTTTTTTTCTAGTCGTCAGGTTTCAGATATGTATTTCATATAGAGGTATGAGTCGGGGTTGGAGGCATACCAAATAACCTTTTCCATCCCATCATCGACGGGCTGGCCTACCAGTGGTGTAGTGGGGTCTGAAGAAGTGAGTATACATTCAATTTACAAAGACGTATTACCCTTTTCCCAAATGCAAAGGAACACCTCAAAATTCTTAAATCTTCTCAATCCATTGAATTGCTAAATTAACAGTGCTTTTACTGCTGTTACTGTGGTGGTATGGACTCAGTGTAGGCCTATTATTTTGTCAGAGCAGGTTGTTAT
Organism: Oncorhynchus clarkii lewisi; assembly: GCF_045791955.1. Lineage (NCBI taxonomy): Eukaryota > Metazoa > Chordata > Actinopteri > Salmoniformes > Salmonidae > Oncorhynchus > Oncorhynchus clarkii. The sequence goes on from NC_092156.1 coordinate 34,162,954, forward strand.
GATAGATATATGTAAAAGAGGCAGTATTTGTGTGTACAGTACTTGGCCGTATCTTCCGCTGACCCTGCACTGACCACGCGGCTCTCCTCTTTTAATTGCTGTGCTTGCTGATCCTGTCCCACTCCCCTGCACTGAGTGGAGCTGGCGGAGGGTGGAAACATTGGTTAATCAAATTGGTATTTCACTGGAAATTTGCTGGCCTCCGAGTTCTGCATTATTCATCACGGAGACAAGAAAGTAGCGCTTCTTCAACCGGTCAGCTCTCCCTCTAGCTGAGAGCAGTGCAGAGGCAGAGGCAAGCAGGCGGGCCGGGCTGGCCTGGGCTGGATGAGCTGGGCTCTCCCTATGGGAAGCGAGGCGGAAATATATAGGGCAGAGAAATGTGTCCAACAGAGAACGAATACCCACCCCCCTCACAGCCCCTTACACATAGCTCCTTACACAGACCCACACACATACACACACACAGTGCTGGGTTCTGTCAGTGTGGTGCGTTTAAAGAGTACCGATTTAAACTGTAATTATTGTTTACATCTGCTATTTTTCTATTCAAACGGATAGTGATATCATGATTTTCTAATTGTAAACATTCTTATAGAGATGTATGTAAATAACCTAATATATGTTTTAAATAATAGGAGGTTATTTTAATGTTGATATGTGTAATTATCTACAGTATATAACCTATATTTTCATATACATGGTTATGTGCCTGCTAACCCTTGAACATTCCTTTAGCAACTCATTGAATTTGTATCGATTGCCCTGAGATAGCATGGCCTTTCAGCACATGAGAGGAGGATGTCAGTCCTCACTGCATCTATTTACTCCGACATGCTTAACCAGAAATAACCATCCTCAATTAATTTCATTTCATTAAAATTGTACTTTAACTAAACGGATGTGTTTAGCTGGTGTCCGGCTGTAAACGGGTTTATGTTGCACCGGACGGTGGTAGACTGGGGCATCTTGTCAGTTTATAATACATTATTTATGACATATGATTAGAAGGCTATGCACATTTCTTTGAACTTTCAACACATTTCTTAAAATTCAATCGGAGTTCAAATTTAGATCTGGGTTTTTTTAGTCACATTCCCTTTCGGGCTAAAATATTTGGGCTGCTTTGGGGATTTATGTGGTTGCTAATTTTTGCCTGTGATACAGAAATAATTTTAACTGCAACCATAATAAGTAGCCTACATATGTAGAAAGCCTAGCTAATTCATACGTTTTCAGAAATGTTAGGTTATAATATTCAAATTGATCAAATAGAGTGCATTATAAGATGGGTTACCAATGAAGAGTAAGCATTCTATTATAACCAAATAAAGCAGCATCCGGTAAGAGTTTTTAGCCAAGCCACCTAAATGACATTGTAGCAGAAGATATTCGTTGACATTAATTACTTATTATGTTGTACAATGCATCCATATTTAAATAATCGAATATGTTTATTCTTAAAGGTTTACCTGGACATTCATAGGCCTTTTAGTACTCGATATCAGAAACGTTCTTGAATTTAATCATAGACCTGCCTATTGGCAGGGTTAGGTAGCTTACTTTCTAAATGTAATCCGTTACAGTTACTAGTTACCTGTCCAAAATTGAAATCAGGAACGTAACTTTTGGATTACCCAAACTCATTAACGTAATCTGATTACATTCAGTTACTTTTAGATTCCTTTTTAGAAGAAGACAAAATGGTATGTTACCAATTGAACGACATCTATTGCAGGATAATCAATATTCTAAAGTTGACATAGCTGGCCATACATGCACGTTAAATTGTGCTTTATGGGTTGGTTATGTATTCTTCTAACTCATCGCAATCTACTGTTTTTGTTTTACTAATAAATAATAAGATTAAATTATATCTTCACATTAATATATGAAATGTATAAGTAAAAAAAATGGATGTAGCAACTACAGACTGCCCCTTTAAGTCTATCAAAGTGTATGAGTTTGAGCATGTGTCCATCTATGGATGCATTTGTTTTTAATCGGCATTAGTTAGATTGAGTAATAAAAGCCCTTCTTTCATTCAATAGGCTGGGATCCACACTATGCAGCTGTTGCAAGAGCGCATTTTTCACTGGCTGTCCACTGCTTTCAAAAACAATGATTCAACTTTTAGCTTAAACTTTTCGATACATTTAAATTTGTGAACAGCCATCCACAATCCGTAAGGCGCAAAAAAAAGCTAAATTAGAGAGCAGCGGGGGGATTCACATCATTGCGTTATGTAGAGATCAATAATAAATTATATCCTTATCGCCATAAACTACGCCACTGCTGTCATCCTTACCTCCAAGCGTTTTTTCAAGTTGGATAATCTTTGGATGCCGACAGCAGTCGCACCATTGGAGGACATTGCTTGGAAAAGCTACAAATGCCTATTCCTGCTCTTTTCCCACGATCCATCAAACACATTTGGTGTGTCATCATAGTGGTCTTTCACTCAGGTGGAACAAACTTAAAGTTGCGCCTGTTAGGCAAGTCAGTTATGAACAAATATTTTTTTGCAAAGACGGTTTACCGGGGAACAGTGTCTTGTTTAGGGGCAGAGCGACAGATTTGTTTTACCTTGGCGGCTCGCGCTAACCACTACGCTACCTGCCGCACCACCTCCATGATGTATTCACTTTATCGTATGTTAAGTGACATGAAGAGCGTGGACGTTTTTTTAATGGTGACTGGCCACGAGGAATAAGGATATAATATACTTTATTCTATTATATATTATATAATGATTCTAAAAATATTTATTCGTGTGTGTGTGTGTGTGTGTGTGTGTGTGTGTGTGTGTGTGTGTGTGTGTGTGTGTGTGTGTGTGTGTGTGTGTGTGTGTGTGTGTGTGTGTGTGTGTGTGTGTGTGTGTGTGTGTGTATTTACCTGAAGTTCGTTCCAGCACCTGCAGCACGTTGCTGTCACTGGTCGGCAGTGTGGAGCATGTCTTATAGTTGCTATAACTAGGTGCTGAATTATCTAGACAATATCAAGCAATATTGATGCATGCACCAATAATAGCAATAATAATAGTTCGTATTGTTATTCTATTAATATTTTAAGATTATGTTACGTATATTGAATACATTTAGCCTAAATCTATTTCACACCTAGTTCTTTATTCTCTTCATTTTTGTTTTATATTTTACTTGTTTGGTGCAGCATATTTTCATGTATTTGAAAATAAAACAAAACAAACAACAACAAAAAACACACACACACATGATTTGAAAGCCCTTTTAATGTACTTTTACCTGCAAACCAAATGTGGTGTTGTTTGAAAAATATTTAGTTCTAGCCCACATAACTAATTTAGGCATTTATGTACCTTTCTTGTTATATGGGCCAAACTCAGTCATCCCTGTCATTGACTATATCCCTTCTTTGCGAATGCTGCTAGGCCTACAGCCTATGTGGTTCGCAGAGTGTCTGTGGAGTAAGCAAGATCTCCAGTTTCAGTGTGTCTTGAAAGATCCAATACTCCGGAGCAGTCCCGAATCCATCCCCATGATTTAACTCTTCACCTAGAATGCGGGCGCTCCACACACGGGTCATTGAACGAGAGTCCAGCCAAGGCTTAAATATCTGAACCTGTTTGAATAGCAGAGAAAGATATATTGTCATTGAGTTGGAGTCTTGTGTGTTTTTATGCTGTCGATATCATTATTTGAATGCATAGACTAAGAGCATGTCATCAATTGATGTTGTGTATCCCAGAATCTTTGCAGTTTTCAATTGTTTTGAAATATTGATCATATTTTCAAATGATTCATAATTGAAAGATAGCCTTATGATATGTCAATGGCGTCCAGCATACACTTTAGTTTGAGATAAGGAAGACATTTTATTAGGCCAATCGGAAATATGTCTTCATATAATTATTTGAAAGGCTTGCGATCCTCATATTAGTTAGGCTATATTATTATAAGTATTAAGTAGTTAAAATCGTTTATCCATGTACCTCCTTATAGTTTATTCATTCTACAGTGACTGTATTTGGTCTGTTTGTTGTATGTCGGCAGGTATAGCTTAGTGGCCCAATAACCGAAAGGTCGCTGTTTCGAATCCCCGAGCAGACTAGGTGAAAAATATCTTTATGTGCCCATGAGAAAGGTACTTTACCATACTTCCTCATGTAAGTCACTCTGGATAAGAGCGTCTACTAAAATATCTAAATGTTTACTCAGTTTACAGTTTTAGTCCTAGTGGAATACGGCCTCATTTCCCTGAGATGTGTTGATTTACAATAAAGACATTGTTCTTTCAGAATGAGACGCATATATGGTTTCCCTCAGCATTATTTGGGATGTTCTGAGCCAATTAAAACTCATAACTCCCGCGTTTGATCAGCCGCCTGGCCCACCCCAGACGTTAATTAGGCTTGATTTGCTATACAATGTTCCCTATTATGACGCCATGTTTTAATTGCTGTCGAATATGCATATTTTCAGCATATTGCGTGTCTTGACATGCTCGGGAGAGATCAAATTATTCATAGGCCCTATTTGTTATTTATTTTATGCCCTCTTATTCGAACCAGAGGCAAAAAAGCGCTACAAAGATATTCGATTGTTCATATTGTCAACATCAATTTGATCTCCACTTAGTCTCACCTCCATTCCTGCAAAGCATTTTATCAGCGCGTTATAGTGGAGCCAGGCCTATGCGCCTCCTTTCTTGCCCTCGCAACAGGAAAAACACCCATGTTCTCGTGGCTTCGCAGCAATGGTGCAGGTTTAGTGTGTTTGTTCGTGCCTAAATGTAGGCCCAAGCCCCCAAACGAGCTGATGAACGCGGGGTTTATATATTAACGTCGCTGATAAATATTGCATCGCTGGGATTGAACACTTCCTATGACGTGTGTGTGTGTGTGTGTGTGTGTGTGTGTGTGTGTGTGTGTGTGTGTGTGTGTGTGTGTGTGTGTGTGTGTGTGTGTGTCCGTGTCCGTGTCCGCCTGCCCCTTAAGAAAGACACTCGAAATATACCGAAAATCACCCCCCCCAACCAGGCTGTCAATAGTGCAGCCGGCCTCGCGCTTCAGCAGTGTGCGTTTGCGAGCGAGGAGAAAGCCATAGTAATGTAACAGAGCAACGAATCTCCAAGGCCCTGGCGCTGCACTCAAGACTCGGGCTTCATTAAAATTTCATACGCAGCGCTTGGCCAAGGTCTATTTATGAAAATGTGCTTTCCGCTTCATGGGAAACACTAGTCAGAGAGGAACCAGGGGGATGAATCCTAAAGTGTAGAATTATATGCTTATATGTTTGCGCAGTCTTATCCCTTATAATGCATTGTTACAAAATACACTCGCAAGACTGAAAGTGTCGTTTTTCACTCCGTATATTTGACATCTATCATAGGCGTATGTTATTTTCTTTGAATGGTTAGTAAATAATGTACATGCTTTTTAAAGGCCATGCGAATCTGAAGATGTAGACTGACAGGTGTATTCAGCTGAGTGTAGCAGTATAGCCTGAATTCCCCTATGAACAAATCATCACATTGAGGTTTGGCAGACATTATTCGATCAGTGTGGGATATGAAGGTGCAGCAGCGGCAGTTTATTGCATCATGTTTGTAATATAATGGTCTTGGCCAAACAAATGTTAGCCTTATAAATTAATCTAGCATCCAGACATACCAATATCAGCAATTCTGTGTTTTACGCCTAATCATACAAAATAAACATATACAGTGTATTGGTGATGAAGCTATGTGCTTGGAACTGTGTGTTGTTGTGTGCGTGCCCTTTACCAACATTGGCTGACAAAAGTTATCGGTGTGTTCACATCAGCCTCTGCCGGTTTGAGCGGAAGGAATCTGATTTGCGTAGCAATGCTCTTGTTTTGGATTGTACAGGAAAACACAAACGAGACAATAAGGCCTTCCACGTGTTAATTATTTAAGTCACACAATTAACGAGGACTGTCCTGGGATTCACTCATCCAGGACTATCTGCTCCACTCGGCAGAGACAAATTAGGCCTCGGATAGAATCAACGGGGTTCTCAGTGCAGGTTTGGGCTATAGGGCTCGGAATATGCAAATAACATCATAGGCTATATAACTAGCATTAATATAGGCTACCTACAACTACCTAGGTCTATAGGACAAATGAAAAACAAACATGAACCTATGTGGGGTACTTCTAGGTTAATTCCGCCACTTTTCAACCTCAGATTCTATATCAAGCACTAAACCAGTGTCTATGTGAAAACAGCGCATTTCTATGATTTGTGATTAAAAAGATAAGAAGACAGGTCATTAAAAAATGCTTTTCTGTGACATCACAGGGTAGGATTAAAGTTTTTTTTAACAGTGATTTTCAAAACCTGCAATGAGAGGGAGGGTATTTTCTTGTTCCCCATGTCACCGTGAATCTTATAGCTTTTGAAAATCACTGTTTAACTTTTGATGACGTCATGGGGTATAACTTTCGAACTTTATATGTGTTTCTGCAAAACCTCGAAATGTGTCTTTTTCACAATTGTAGACACTGGTATTGTGCTGGAGATAATGAATATGAGTTTGAAAAGGGGTGGGATTTCCCTTTAAAGAGCGGCCAAGTCTCCCCTGAAACAAGCATGCACTATGACTTTAGAACAGTGACTCAGAGCGCCAGAGAATAGTGATCTAAAAATGACTGTATTTTTAATAATCTTTTTAAGCATTTTGTAGGCTACATCCTGAACTGCATGACTGCCAGATAGCTTGATAAAGCTATTATTCATGATTCTTCAATTTATATCTTATACTTGCTGTTCCAGAGCCAACACCAACAGTTAAACTCGATACACAGCTAACCTTGATTATAAATGGTTATTTATATATAATTTATACGCATCAATTGGAGTACGGTTCAATTATAAATAAGTAATTGACGCAGTGATGTACTACATTCTTTGTTAGGTCAGCATACCGGCACATGCCTTTCGATAGTAGGGCAAAATATTTGTCAATATTGAGAAAGCACATTCATTATAGGCTATGGGTGAGGAGTTTCTGTCCTGAATGCAATATTCAGAATTAAAAGTCTGCATTTAAAGCCTGTCATATACCAGAACTTTGGAGTCCAGTAATAGTTGAAATAACCCTTAAAAGCGCCCACATGGTGTATGTATTTTTTTTACCCCAAATTGCTAATAATGGTTGTAAAGATACTGTCTAACACTTTGATTTAATTAACCTTCTCTAACGCACAAGTAAATTATTCAAATTCCCCAAAATAAGCAAATATTACAAACAATTCACACATGCATTTAGTAAAATTTGATTGACTTTCCTGTTTTCATGTTTTTAAAGTTATTTTGATCAGTCTTTCATAGCAAGTTGTCATTCTTTTTTTGTTATTCGGTCAAACTGTTGTGTTCCTGTGACACTCAGAGGCTGAGAAATTGGCGATTGAGCTAATCTGACATGCCAGTAACCTAAAATGGCAGCAATATTGGCGATAGTGGCGCTGGTGCCAGACTTTCAGCTCTAACTTTGGAATGCTATGGGCTATTAATTCAATTAACTGTAAGAGAAATATTAATTAATATTTTTGAGATGTAGGGGCTGCCAAGTCCCCTAGGGGACAAATCTGGGGTGGCTCCATAGGCCTATATCTTTTGCAACAAGCTATTTTGATTGTATTGCTTAAGTGTAGCTGCTGTTAGTGATATTATGCTGCCATTGTTTTTTAATTTTATTTTTTATCATTATTTCTATTGTAACATTTCCTCATTCACCCCAGTCTATTTCTTAGTGGCAACCCTCCTGATGTGTCACATCAAAAAGTTCCGTCTGCTAACAGAATGATTGTATTGAATTGCTCCGAGGGGAGAGGACCCGGGCGCATGTTGGACAACACTACCATTTCCTTCTGCGCGAGGAGATCTCCTTCTTAACAAACATACAAAAATCAATAGTATCATAACAGCTGGTATTTATTATTCATTAATAACGAGTTTTACAGGCATGAAACCACCTGCTGAACACGAGGGAGAGCCCTGGAACCCCTGATATTTTCTGGACTGATAAACTATGTCAGTCAACGTCTGTCATGTCTCTCTTCTTACGCATCTGACTGCAGAGGCTCCACACGGACTGCAGGATCGGGATGAACTAGCTGGGACTCAATGATTATGCACACATGTGGAAAGGACTTGTCAAAATCAATGAGAAGCTGATATTCATAATTGATTGATTACCAATGCATTTACTCCAACGGTTGTAGTAAACTTTACATTCTGAACTTTCCTCTAAATGTTGTTTTGCTTCAAAGTGATAGTCCAGTCTTATTGGCCTAAATCTTACTGCATCAACGAATAAATAAACTATTAAACCTTTGATGGTGCCATCCTCAGTTTAACTTTCAATTATTCAAAGCAAAGTGTATTTGCTCTGATGTCCTTACGTTCATGACCTAAACCCTTGAAGGCCCCAGTTTATGACGAGACTTGGGTCTATTTCAAAGTTATTTTGACGTCCGAGGAATAAATGGTTTTCTTCTTTAACGTTTGATGTGGGATTTTCTATAGCTACTAGGGAAAAATGTAACGTCATAATAACACATGGACTAGCCTAGACTAATATATGCCCTCCCAATGATTACTTATTCTAACTAAGTGTTATTTCTTATTCAATCAGATCAATTAAAAAACGGATTCTGAAATAAAAAGGAGCATAATAAAGTAAACATTGATCAACATCGAATTGAATCATTCATATGATCATTTGATTTGATCGTTGACGTAGCTTTTATAAAGTCCTGTCCATAGCCCACTCAGAAATAGCTTAAAATGCTTCCACAACTGATCCGTCAACCTCCCACCCCGAGTGTGTTCTCCCATTTCAAAGAACCAGATGCTCTCCATTCTAACAGACGAACAGACATCGAATTGAGACTGTTGATATATTTACTTCAAAAAAACTGATAGGAGAAGATGAGGTAAAACGTGCATGGTTTATTTTAGTTTCTGTCGCTTACACAGACACATTTAAGCACACCTTCACAAATGAAATATACGTTGTATTTTAAATAAGTTAAGTTAAAATAAATAAATAGGTAAATAATAATAAACCAAACTAAAACGGTAAAAAATATAAATAAGTCAACAATTCCTCATGTTTAGAATATCTACAAAGTGCACTGAACTCTGGGAATACAACATAACCAATATTTCCATTAATTTGCCAATATTATTATTATTATTAATAATAATAATTTTAAAAAGAACAAAAATATTTTCGTTTTCATGTGAGGACATAAAATGGACGTTTTACAAAGTAATTATTCAAAATAATTTGATTGTCAAAGCATCATTGCAGTGAAATTAGTACAGACATACACCATGTTTTCTTTCTGTGAGTCATCTAATTCAACCATAACTTCGTGGATAAAACAAAAAAACGAAGAAACGATTAGTTTTTTGTGTTTTATACTCCTACAGTCCAAAATGACCATGAATGTGCCAACACTAGCGTAATGAGGTAGACAGATAGTAGACTATACTGTGTATGTCCGCGTGTACGTGCGATTGCCCGTGTGTATGCTCTCTTATTGCAATGCATTCAGATGGGCTTTTAGAACTATTAACTCACAGCTAACGCCCTACAAGTAAACCATGCAATGAATGATTACAACTATACCCCCGTGTTACGGAGAGCCAACCATCTCTGAGACACATACAATGATGACAACATTACGCCCTAAGCATCAGTTATCTTCTGCAAACAACAATTCGGTTTTTGAAAAAAGAACGAATTCGATGCGCTCTTCACACACAGGTGAAATGTAGCCTATTCACAAATATGTACAATGATAAATATAAAATAGTTATTCTGACTCAAGAGAATAATAACAATTATTATTCGATTTCCATTTTTGTACAATAATTGCCATGAGTTAAGAGGTGGGTTTTCTCTTTTCCGCCTCCATGGAGTATAATGATGTCGATCTCCTATTTCACCCTATTGTATTCATCGATGTTCAGTTTTCAATTTCAAAAGGTATACGTTTTGCCCCGGTGGATGTTGGTTGTCAAGTCTTTATCCCAATTTAAAGGAACGAAACCCATCTTGTCTGCTAGCCTCGATGGACCGTAGCCGTTTGCCTATTTGCTTCGGATTTGTCTATTCGAGGAAAGTTTTGCTCTGTATTTTCCTAGTGAGTCGCAGAAAACTTCATCCTTTTCTGCTTTTGCCTCTGATTGCAAAACCACACCCTGACCACGTTCTTTTTCAGGTCCAGTTTCTCGGCTATTGCTGCAATCTTCTCAGACGAGGGCCTCGGCTGCACGGCGAAATATGCCTCCAATGAGCGCTTCTCGGGAGCAGCGATGGAGGTGCGTTTTCTCTTCTTGTCTCCTCCGTTGAAAATCTCTGGCTTGGTCATTTTCTCCCGCTGCGCCCTCTCCGCCTCCTCCAGCCACGCTTCCAGGATGGGTTTCAGGGCCACCATGTTGTTATGAGACAAGGTGAGGGATTCGAACCGGCAAATCGTGCTCTGACTGAGGCAACCGACCCCGGGGATTTTAAGGTTCGCCAGGGCCGAGCCCACGTCCGCCTGCGTCACCCCCAGCTTGATCCGCCTCTGCTTGAACCGCTCTGCAAACGACTCCAGCTCCCGGGGGTCTGGCTCTGAGTCCACGCCGCCCAGCGAGGTGTGCGAGCCCATGCTGTGGGAGTGCATGTTCATTGCCTGTTGGTGGTGGTGGTGCTGCTGCATGTGATTTATGGCGGACATGTGAGCGTGTGGATGGGAGGCAGTGGAGCAGACGTCGGAGCCGGGCATCCCTCCCAGGGAGACAGACATGCCGGGGGTCAGGTGGTCCAGCAGGTCGCCATCCAGACCCTGAGAGCCCTGGTGATGGGGGTGATGGTGGTGGTGGTGCGAGGTGAGCACGGACGGGTGGTGGAGGTGGGCCGAGGATGAGGTGGGGGTGCAGGCCATGCTGGTCATCGTGGTCATGGTGTGGTAGGTCGCGTCTGGTTTATAAGGGTGGCTCTTTGCGATATCCACCGCTGCCAGCGCTTCCGCCCTCTGCAGTAAAGTCTCATCGAAGCCGGCGAAGATGTTGCTCTGCAGCTGTGAGATGGAGGGGAACAGGGGAAGCAGAGAGGGGAACGGTTAATAAGGCACATTTCTTTAAATAAATTGTCCAAATATCCAAACGGATGAGTTCATTTCATATCACTCAAAGACTATATCAGCCTAGTATCATCCAAATATTCAACCGTCACATTTGATTATTCGTTAAGGATGAATCTTTCAAGATAAATCATCTCTCTGCACCTTGGAATGAGAAGAGTTTGACATATGAGCAATACGAAATATCTTATCAGGCAAATCACATTATTTGGCATATAATGTATAAGCGTTTAGCGTTCGGGTTCACCCAATTCTCCATATCCCATGCATGCTCGCCTTCATTTAAGGCTACTTTTCATTATTGCTAATTGGATCATTTGACTCACCGAGTGAGTGGGCATGCATGCCCTCCGGATGGCCTCTGAGGTCGATTGCAGAGGCGTGTATTTGGGCTCGTGCAGTATGGGGTGCATACTGAAAGGTTGTTTGCTGTTCATTGACATCATGATTGCAGAAGTTAGTGAGGGTCGTTGTCCGTCTACCTCGTTTTGCTCCGTGTTGGTCCGTTGTCACTAGAATCGTCTCAAGATTAAACAAATTGATAGAATGGTCGGTTGGTTGGTTGGTTGAGGTGATGGTAGTGATGGTAATGATGACAGGTTTAAACCTCCTGTCTTCTCCCCTGTAGATCTCTCTCTGTCCAGTCAGACTCCTCTGCTTTTGGCTGTAAATGGCTGTATGTAGTATGGATACCTAGCAGCCACCTATTAAATAACGTCTTACTGGCCCCGCCCCAAAGATGGGTAATCGCCCCCTCCTTTCCCTATTGTCTCCAAATGTTACTGGGAAATGTGTGTGTAGCCACACCTCTTGAGGGCAAAACCACCACCCACTCCAATGCAATGCGTTTGGAGTCTGGATTTTGACAGGTGCAATGGTATTGGCTGGTTGTCATACGGACAACACGCCCACCACGCGTTGCGCAGGTTGCTGTGTTTTCTGATGGATAGGATGGATTTTATTCTATTTCTCAATTTCTGTAATAACCTCATCATAAGCTTTTATAATTTCAAATGAGCATTCAAAGCTCGAATGGAAAAAGTAATTTTAGTCCCTGCATTTTAGTTAAAATGGCATGAGGTGACGAAAAGTAATTTGTAATATTCAAAGTGAAATTAAACACCAATATCATACCAGTGAAATAACTCCAGTGAACAGTGGATTCAGAGAGGCTCAATAATCAATAATAGATGGACGACCACACACAATAATCCTCCCTGACACCTTTCCCTTGCTTTCCTAGAAATTAATACATCAATTAATCATTGCTCATTTACTTTGTGGCTCGAACCACAGTATGGATCCCCAATTAAAGAATAAACAGGTCAGAATGGATATGAAGCACAGAGAGGATGATTACATTTTTACTGTTGAACCTCAGGTCAAAGGAGCAAGACCTGTCAATCACAGCGTATATCCAGAAGGCTGAGGTGATGGAGATAGACCCCCACTCTAGCCATGGTTCCCCCACCCTGCACTTCTCTTTCCCTTCCCCTGGGGTAGGGCTCTCCTAGGGACCCCATTTACAGAACTAGGGCTTCCCTCCGGACATTTGCTCCTATACACATCATGTCAGTAATGAGACAACCTCAGGAAAACCAAATAGTGAACTTTTATAGAGAGATTCTATATACATTTCTTGTTATGCTTACAATGTGCTGTTTACCTGGTGTTTGTCATAGAAATGACATGCTGAAACAATAGTTATGTACAGTAGCAATGCCCTGGTCATTTATTTGGTGTCCATTGAAACAAGCACCAGGCACCAGAAAGAAAAAGTGCAACAAGAAGTCTTACTGTATTATTAAAAAATCTACTTGTCTGTGCTTCGTCCATCGCTCTAATTGGGGATCTGAAACCCCAGACCTGCATGTGCGTGTCAGGGAGACACAGAGAGAACTGTGAAACCCCAGCCTTGTCAGAGCGTAGGCCTCATAATAGGACAGGGAGTCTATGTGACTGTGAGTCAGAAACAGAAACCTGAGTGTGGTGATGGTGTCGGTCGGGGTGCAGCAGGCTCAGGCTGCAGCCATTGTCCCCCAGCAAATGTCTCTCCTCTCCGGCAGGACTGCGGCACCCGCTCATCAAATATACATCACCTCCACTGGGAGAGGCTTTCCTCTGGGACAGACAGACATGCTAGGCTGTTGCCTGTGGACCGCCCAGCTGTAGAGGAGCAGACAGACGGACAGGGAGAGAGGGATAGACTGATGGACAAACAAAGAGAATGACTTAAAAGGCAGAGAAACACACACAGACATAAATAGACACTTGGATTGGCAGAATGGAGCAGAGAGGCATGCAGGCAGAAGTAAAAAATGCACAAGCACATTTACGTCATGATCCTGATCTCTTGCTCTCAGCTGTAAATTATGACTGTGTAAATAATCCTGCTAACACCCATTGCCTGCCAGCCCCACTGTCAACATCACATATGTGTGTTGGTGTGAGAGAGAGAGAGAGAGAGAGAGAGAGAGAGAGAGAGAGAGAGAGAGAGAGAGAGAGAGAGAGAACCTGCGCTGGTCCCGAATCACACTGCTCTGGTCCCGAGTGACCCTGCTCTGGTCCTGAATCATACTGCTCTGGCATCTGCTTGAAATACCAAAGTGTTTCTTAATGGGCTCTTACTCTTGTGCCAGCTCACTGTCTCTCTGTCCATTCTGTCCCGCCCTTCTTTCTTTCTTTCTTTCTTTCTTTCTTTCTTTCTTTCTTTCTTTTTCTTTCTTTCTTTCTTTCTTTCTTTCTTTCTTTCTTTCTTTCTTTCTTTCTTTCTTTCTTTCCTTCTTTCTTTCTTTCTTTCTTTCTTTCTTTCTTCCCTCCCTCCCTCCCTCCCTCCCTCCCTCCCTCCCTCCCTCCCTCCATCCCTCCTTCATGGCTTGCTCATAGCATAAACACTACAATAACAGTTTATGTTCTTCCATTTTCATTCTGTTTGTTTATTTTAAAGCACTTAACATTCTGAAATATGACAACTACAGTATTTTTGCACTCACCATTCCATGAATGTGTGTTTGTGTGTGTGTGTGGTTACATTACAATATGTCATTAGAAAGGGGGGGGGGGGGGGAGGGGGGGCAGAGAGGGGCTATACAGTCCACCTCTCAACAATAGAGTAAAGACATTGCCACAAGACCCCATTTCTGCTACGGTAAGCAAATTGACAAATTCAAAGAGCACACACACACACACACCTCACTTCCCCTTAATCCCCTCTGTCTCTTTCCTCCCATTTTCCCCTCTTTTTTAAGCAGGTTGAATTATTGATGGTGTATAAAAACTAAGGTTGTAGATTGTAACCATTCACCAAATCGGCAGGTTCACGTGGAGTGGGCTGCTGAGGGGAAGGGGGTGTCTAACCACACTCTTTAATGTAATTGCCTTTAGGGTTCCTGGTAAATATTTCATTGACTGACAGCACACATTATAGATACAAAGCTGGAAGGGGGCTATTCCTCTCTCCCAGAGCAGAGGGAGATCCTGTGTACTTGACCTGGCTCCGCAGGTGCCAAAGTGGGGCAGTGGGCAGCACCCCCCCCCCAGGTCCCAAGGGACAGGCATGTCAGAGATGGGGTGGGGTGGGGTGGGCATATGAGGGGGGGGGGGGGGGGACTGACAGAAAGAGGCAGAGAGAGAGGATGTGGCGGTCTTAAGCACCTCTGCCCTAACATGGGACAAGGATGTACACTGGAACAGAATGGTTCACAAGGAAACATCATTACAGGACAGGTTTGGGGGCGAAGAGCACTAAAATATGCATGAGGTCAGATCTGTAAGGCGACCTGGACAGGATGTACATGCAGTTACAGTATTGGCGGTGTTTTAGTGAAGCAGGACGTTTTAAAGCGCTGGGGAACACAGGAGGGATTCAGGGACAGGTCTACTGTCCTCTCCATTAACCCACCTATCTAACACAAGAGGAAAGGGGTGTCAGTTGATGCCCTATTGTTACAGTACAGCGCAAAGTTTAATCCACTGAATCAGTTAGTCATTTGTTATGGTGTGTGAGGCTTTCACTCCATTGGGGCCCAATCACAGCACTGTTGTATTAGCTGATGTCGTCTACCGTAGCCTAAAGTCTCCATACATCACAATAAAACTTACATCCTCTAGAAAGTTCATTCGGACCACTTTAAAAGTTGGTCCTCCGCTCCATCAATATGTTTGCAATTCCAGCTCTATCTCTTTCTTTTGAAATGTTTTCTCTCTTTACCCTCTCCCTCTTATCTTCCTCTCCTCCACATTGTTCCTCTCTGTCCCAGGTCTATCTGCCATGGCCCAGCTAGCTAATTGAGAGAGAGACCAAGAGAGCAAGAGAGGATTGTGGTATGGATCACTAGATTAACTGAGTGCTCATTAATGATGCATGTCAGCCCTACAGCACTTGGACATGAAGAGAATGTGCTGGAGGATTGACATGTAAAAGCTATAAAGAACAGGCCTGTTTACTTGTTCCCGAGTGCGGAGGCAAGGGGCCACTGCTGTGCCGTGCTGAGAACAGACCCATGTCCCCAGACCTGGATCGCCTGGGAGGGGAGGGGTGGAGGAGAGTTTCAAGTTGTATTAGTCTATGTACAGGATACACGTTATACACCATCCGACAAAATGCTTACTTGCAAGAGGGTGATGGAATGAAAAAGATAGGACGGAGAGAAATGTCCCACCTGTTGTGTACATCTTATGAACGAAGACGAGGAGTAGTTTCATGATGAGGACGATGATGATGAGGACATGGATGATGAGGACGTGGATGATGATGAGTAGGATGGTGATGATGAGGATGTGGATGATGAGGACGATGATGATGAGGACGATGATGATGAGGACGTGGGTGATGAGGACGATGATGAGGACATGGATGATGAGGACGTGGATGATGATGAGTAGGATGGTGATGATGAGGATGTGGATGATGAGGACAATGAGGATGATGATGAGGAGGACGATAATGAGGATGTTGATGATGAAGATGACAGGGACTTGATTGTGACCTGTGTAAATTATCATCTATTTTTCTCCATGTCCCTGCATTCCAACTTCCCCACTTTGTGACTACAAACTTCTCAACACTGTGTGGAATTCTGAGGAAGCAGGCATCAAACAATACAATCTTTGATCGCAGGAGAATACAAAAATGCATACAAACAAAATCTACATTATTTGTTCTACAACAATAGAGAGCAGTGAAACAAAAGGAAAAACAAATAAACAAACAAAATGATGTGAATATGCCAGTGAAGAAAGGAAGGGGAGAGTAATGAAATGTACATTTCAATTAATCCTGTTCTTGTCTCTGATGTGTCAGACAGGGGAGAGAGACAGAGCCTCTATCTACTCTGATGGCTTCTTTCAAAACTGTGGAGAACAGAACAGAGAGACAGAGCCTCTATCTACTCTGATGGCTTCTTTCAAAACTGTGGAGAACAGAACAGAGAGACAGAGCCTCTATCTACTCTGGTGTCTTCTCTCAAAGATGTGGAGAACATAACAGAGAGACAGAGCCTCTATCTACTCTGGTGTCTTCTCTCAAAGATGTGGAGAACATAACAGAGAGACAGAGCCTCTATCTTCTCTGGTGTCTTCTCTCAAAGATGTGGAGAACAGAACAGAGAGACAGAGCCTCTATCTACTCTGGTGTCTTCTCTCAAAGATGTGGAGAACATAACAGAGAGACAGAGCCTCTATCTACTCTGGTGTCTTCTCTCAAAGATGTGGAGAACATAACAGAGAGACAGAGCCTCTATCTTCTCTGGTGTCTTCTCTCAAAGATGTGGAGAACAGAACAGAGAGACAGAGCCTTTATCTACTCTGGTGTCTTCTCTCAAAGATGTGGAGAACAGAACAGAGAGACAGAGCCTCTATCTACTCTGATAGCTTCTTTCAAAACTGTGGAGAACAGAACAGAGAGACAGAGCCTCTATCTACTCTGGTGTCTTCTCTCAAAGATGTGGAGAACAGAACAGAGAGACAGAGCCTCTATCTTCTCTGGTGTCTTCTCTCAAAGATGTGGAGAACAGAACAGAGAGACAGAGCCTCTATCTACTCTGATAGCTTCTTTCAAAACTGTGGAGAACAGAACAGAGAGACAGAGCCTCTATCTACTCTGGTGTCTTCTTTCAAAACTGTGGAGAACAGAACAGAGAGACAGAGCCTCTATCTACTCTGGTGTCTTCTCTCAAAGATGTGGAGAACAGAACAGAGTGGCTTTATTTTAGCTCTGCTTCCTACAGTGAGGAAACAAGACAACAATGAGACACCATGGTGAAACAGATGTGTCGGATGACATCTACATAATTGAAAACCCAACTCCATAGCACACACGCAAGAGGAAAAAGAGTGAAAAGCGATTAAACAAATCCACATGTGTTTGTCCTGCTTGATTCTTCTTCTTTATTTAGTGAAATACTATTGGTCTTGATCTCAAATCTGTTGTTGGGCTGAGGGGGGGGGGGGGGGGGGGGACAGAACAATTCTCCTCATTGTGAGATGATCACTGTCATTATTGGGTAGGGGTGAGAGGGCTTGCTGACTACTGTCTCTCAGTCTCAGTATTACTGCAACTCAGACACCCCACTGCTCACATAGGCACGCACACACACAATGACACAAACACTCACGCACACACACACATCGCTCCACTTGCTTCTTTTGTTATGCTCTTGTCGTCTGTACCAGCAGCCTTATTCATAAAATACCTGCTGTGTTGATTATTGGTGAATGTGTTTGTATGTGTGTGTGTGTGTGTGTGTGTGTATTAGGACTGTTTGAACACTAATGATGTGGTTAATAAGTGAGAGAATGAAGGAGTCAACAGATAGTGTTTTGGTAATACAGCACAATCTCTCTCTCTCTCTCCCTCTCTCTCTCTCTCCCCCCCCTCTCTCTCTCTCTCTCTCTCTCCCTCCCTATCTCTCTCTCTCTCTCTCTCTCTCTCTCTCTCTGTGTGTCTGACTCTCTTTCTGAAGGGTTCCAGGGAGTTGGGGCTCACTATATCTGTCGTCCTCTGGACTTAACCCTGTTCCAGTCACTAGGTTTCAGGAGCCCAGAGGGGAGGCTGGAGTGGTGTGTGTGTTTGCATCTATCTGTGTGTATGGGGGTACACACAGAGGACCCCAGCTGGTGTGGGATGGGCTGTCTTTGTGTGTCGCCGCACCCCTCCACAGTCCTAACAGGATTAAAGAACGGAGCTCGGCTTGCTCCACAGCGCTTGGGCGGCAGTGTGCACCCAGTCCCGTCTGACAGGGGCTTATGGGACCCCCTCTGTCACCCTCCTTTGATAGAGCCCAAAGGTACAGCACCCCCCTGGGATCTGAGTGAGAATACACATCCTGTCACCACCCGATCGACATCCCCCACCCCAAAAGGGAAAGAGACGGGTGAGAAGAGTCAATTCATCACACAGTCATGAGAGTGTTGTGACATATTTATGGTTGTCTGAAGCTGCTGTACTTGGGGGTCTTGTGACCTTCCGTGCACCTCAGAGTTTCTCACCAACGCGGCTCTGAGTCAGACCTGCACTGTCTGACTCATCAGCTGTGATACACTAGGAGACTCTGTCATCTCCGTCCTGGACCAGTACTCTGTGTTATTAGATATATGTCCCTGTCAAAGTGCTCTACGAGGGGTTTGTCTGTCTATGAAGGCCGTATGTGCCTGTAGGGCGGCCTGGTGCAGCTCTCTACTCTACCCCCTACCT